>NC_139647.1:15732923-15757923 GCF_964638095.1 Poromitra crassiceps
CAAATGCGACCTTATCTGTAAAGGGGAGACTTGTGGGTACACATAACCCATATTTTCATTCAGATATCTCGAGGTCAAGGGATTCTTTTGAATATATTATTTCGCCTCGCCGAAATGTTTGCCTAAATTTGGTGCGTTGTTTATTTCCAGACAAGCTGGCATGACGCCGGTACCAATCCATTGTTACCAATGGTGCCGAGAGATGCCTCAGGTCATCTAGAGAGATGCCTCAGGTCATCTAGAGAGATGCCTCAGGTCATCTATAGAGATGCCTCAGGTCATCTAGAGAGATGCCTCAGGTCATCTATAGAGAAGCCTCAGGTCATCTATAGAGATGCCTCAGGTCATCTATAGAGATGCCTCAGGTCATCTAGAGAGAAGCCTCAGGTCATCTAGAGAGATGCCTCAGGTCATCTATAGAGATGCCTCAGGTCATCTATAGAGATGCCTCAGGTCATCTAGAGAGAAGCCTCAGGTCATCTATAGAGATGCCTCAGGTCATCTAGAGCAGAGGTTCTCAAATGTTTTTCAGCCAAGGACCCCTTACAAGATAGAAAATATACCGGGGACCCCCCTCATTCTGATTTGTGATTTTGGGCTAATTGTTTCCACGGTAACGTGCTTGACTTTTAATTTGATAGGTTTGTTATTAGAATGTAATCCATGAACCATTTTAGATTTAAAGCATAAACTATTTTCGTTGAACTATGAAGATTTTGCAAAAAAATATATATATATATATTTTTTTTTATTACATTACATTTACATTACGTCATTTAGCAGACACTTTTGTTTTGTCCAAAGCGACTTACAATATCACAATTTGTCAACAGTACAGAAAACCACTATGCAACACAATCAATGACAGCCAAGATAGTTTGAGAAGGAATAAGTAACATGTAGCATTTTATTTTTTTTAGCTGAAAACTTTTCGCGGACCCCCTGGCAAAGTGCCACGGACCCCTGGTCCGCGGACCCCCATTTGAGAACCACTGATCCAGAGAGATGCCTCAGGTCATCTAGTTTCATATGATACCAGAAAGTAAGCCCACTACAGCCTCTCTCGTCAAGTAGAAAGCGCCCCCTGGGTCAAAAAGACAGGAGTGTTTTGTTGGCAGGTATACAGTATGCACTTGGTAAACGAAGTGCTGTCTGATTCTCTTGCCAAAAAAACGTGAATATTGTATCACGCTGCGGGTGTCACCCGCAGCGCAGACACGGGTGTCATCGGCTGCTTCCCCGCAGCGCAGACACGGGTGTCATCGGCTGCTTCCCCGTAGCGCAGACACGTGTGTCATCAGCTGCTTCCCCGCAGCGCAGACACGGGTGTCATCGGCTGCTTCCCCGCAGCGCAGACACGGGTGTCATCGGCTGTTTCCCCGCAGCGCAGACACGGCTGTCATCGGCTGCTTCCCCGCAGCGCAGACACGGGTGTCATCGGCTGCTTCCCCGCAGCGCAGACACGGGTGTCATCGGCACATCTCGGAGGTTGGAGTTTTTTAGACGGCATGCAGGCAAATACAGTGCGGCTAAAATAAACATCTAAAGTGACAGGTTAGCCTCCCGCCTCCCTCTCTCTCTCTGTCTCCCATTCTTCTCTCATGTCTGAGGCGATAGAAATGTAATTCAGATGTCAAAACGCCCCGTCTCTCTCTCTCTCTCTCTCTCTCTCTCTCTCTCTCTCTCTCTCTCTCTCTCTCTCTCTCTCTCTCTCTCTCTGTCCTTTTCTAGTCTGTCGTTCCCATTGTTCTCGCAGGCTGCTCCTTTATCGAGCGAGACATCGGCGTGAGGGGGGGAGAGCAGACGAGAGAAAAAGAGATGACATGCTTTCTCCGCCCGTGGCGGCTCTGGCACGTCCCCGGCTAGAGAGGCTTGTCAGCTGAGCGACAGACGAGTGACAGCTTCCACTGGAGGGGGAACACCCCTGCTGCCTGCCCACCTGTCTGTCTGCCTGCCTGCCCGTCTGTCTTTCTGTCTGTCTGTCTGCCTGCCCACCTGTCTGTCTGCCTGTCTGTCTGCCCACCTGTCTGTCTGCCTGTCTGTCTGCCTGCCCACCTGTCTGTCTGCCTGTCTGTCTGCCCACCTGTCTGTCTGCCTGTCTGTCTGCCTGCCCACCTGTCTGCCTGCCTGTCTGCCCACCTGTCTGTCTGCCTGTCTGTCTACCCACCTGTCTGTCTGCCTGTCTGTCTGCCTGCCCACCTGTCTGCCTGTCTGTCTGTGTGTCTGTCTGCCTGTCTGTCTGTCTGTGTGTCTGTCTGTCTGTCTGCCTGCCCACCTGTCTGTCTGCCTGCCCACCTGTCTGTCTGTCTGTCTGTCTGTCTGTCTGTGTGTCTGTCTGTCTGCCTGCCCACCTGTCTGTCTGTCTGTCTGTCTGTCTGTCTGTCTGCCTGTCTGTCTGTGTGTCTGTCTGTCTGCCTGTCTGTCTGTCTGTCTGTCTGTCTGTCTGTCTGCCTGCCTACCTGTCTGTCTGCCTGCCCACCTGTCTGTCTGCCTGCCCACCTGTCTGCCTGCCTGTCTGCCTGTCTGTCAAACCATCCTGCTATGTGTGTGTCTTGCTCTCTGTACATAAGAAGCTGTCTCTATGTCTGTCAGTAATACAGCCTCTATCTCTCTGTCTCTTTGTAGATCTGTCTTGCTCGCCCCGTGCTCCTGCGTTAAATGGCTGGCTTGCTGGGGAAGCTAAGCAGGTGTGACGGTGGTGAGTCCTTGTATTTGAAAGCATCTGGTGCTGGGAGTGGTGTTGGACGACCAGTAGGAGGTGCTCTTCCCTCTGGTGCCATGAATAAATATCCCCATCCCCAATGCCCCAGGGCAGAGACAGGGACTCACTGTCCTGTGAGTGAGCACCGTGTCCTTCGGACGAGATAGTGATAGTGATAGTCATCAACTACGTGATAGTTGATGTGTGGTGAGCGTTGATGTTAGGGCTGGGTCTTGGCAAGGATCTCACGATACGATACGTATCATGATACTTGGGTCCCGATACGATTGTATCACGATATATTGCGATGCGATACATATTGCGATACATATTGCGATATATTGCGATATTCTACAGAATTTACTCAAAATTAAATAATAGAGCTAAAGATACAACACACTGTGTACCACCCAGGTAGTGTAATACACTAGTGTACATCACTTTATACTGATAAGTTAGTGGACAAATTTAGTCAAAACTACTGAGTGTTGAGTGTTACTGAACGCATCGATATGGGAAATATCGATACAGTATCGATTAGGGGTGGGAATCACCACATGCAGAGGCCTGGCATGGCATGGCCTGCAAAAAAAAAAAAAAAAAAGAATTATATCGCGATACTTTTTGTGTAATCTTTTTTAAATATTCCTGTCTTTCAAGATAGACATTATTTATGGCCTTTTTTTTAAGACCGTGAACCGCGTCATACATAGGATACACACACACAAATGCTGCATCAGGTATCAATGGGTTAAGTATAATCTCAGTCTAAACGAGCAGAATGTGAAAAGACACATTTGAACTGGGGCCTTCCAGCCTGACTCCACCTCCTCCTTTCCTCTCTTACTTTGTTTATTGGCTGGTCTCAACCATCATGAGCCATCTGACTTCTGACCAAATTAAATGTACAATTTCTAAAAAATAAAACTCTCTCATAATTCACTTCTCCCTTTCCTCACACTTTGCTTTCATCACTTGCTACTTCCACACCACCTTTCTCCTCTCCTCCTCCTCCTCCTCCTCCTCCTCCTCCTCCTCCTCCTCCTCCTAGCGAGTCTAGCACCAACAATAGCCCTCAGAGCCCCTCCAAGGGAGGCCATCGGGGCACAAAAGCACAACGGAAATGAGGGATAACTTCTGGGGAGTCTGGCCTCTCCTACTCATTACCTCCCTCCTCCGCCCCTCCTGCCTCCCCTCCTGTCTCCCTCTTCCTCCTCTCTCTCTCTCTCTCTATTTCTCACTCTTTTCCTCCCTCTCTCTCGAAAATGAACGATAACTTCTGGGGCAGGTTGGCCTCTCTCATCCCAATTCTGCACCTCTCTCTCTCTCTCTCTCTCTCTCTCTCAATTTCTGGGGAAGGTTGGCCTCATAGCCCCACCTCTCTCACACACGCACGCACGCATGCACGCGCGCGCACACACACACACACACACACACACACACACACACACACACACACACACACACACACACACAAGGCCAAACCTGGCAGTTCCACGGGGCAAGGAGCAGGGGGCCTTTGTACCAAGGGTTAGAGAAGTCGTACTTAAGAAAGGGTCTCTTTATGTGTGTGTGTGTGTGTGTGTGTGTGTGTGTGTGTGTGTGTATGTGTGTGTGTGTGTGTGTGTTGGGGGGCGGGTGGTAGGTGGTTGACTAGGGAGACGGAGGGGGTCAAGAAAGGGAACAGGACTCTCTCTTTTGTGTTGTGTGGTGTCCCTCATGTTGTCGGGAGGAAGAGCACCACAAAGAGGAGAGAGCCAGAGTGATTTGTCCACCATTGGTGCCTTCCTCCCCTCTTGTTCAGTCACTTACTTAGGAGCCCGTTGAATGGGCAGACATGGCCTGGAGGGTGAAGAGAGCCACAGTGTGGAGATGTTTGTCCAACAGAGAGAAGAAGAGAGAGAGTCAGGACCACCTGAGTCTCACCCCCCCCCCCCCCCCCCTCCTTCCTCTTCTTTGGAAGAGGATCACCAAGACTCACCATTCAGCCCAAACTGTTGACTAAGATGTCCAGTGTGTGTTTTGGAGAAAAGACGTCCCTGTCTCAACGACAGCTTGTCTGCCTTTCTGTAACTACTGCTGTGTGTGTGTGTGTGTGTGTGTGTGTGTGTGTGTGTGTGTGTGTGTGTGTGTGTGTGTGTGTGTGTGTGTGTGTGTGTGTGTGTGTGTGTGTGTGTGTGTGCGTGCCTCTGTCTATCTGGGGTTGTGAGATGGGGATGTAGACCACACAAAGCCACACATGGTGACAGTGAGTTCTGTTCTGTTTAAAGCAGATGTTTGCTTTTTGAATGTATTTGTTTTGAAATTCAGTTGAAATTGAAAGAAGATCATACATTGGGAGGATCACTTGAGGATACTGGGATGGCATAAACGTGGGGTAAGACAGAGGCTCAGAGTCTTATAGATGCATAAAGATGTCTTGTGGAGGAGAGCTTACAAAGAATCCAGGAAAATCACAATCAGAATCAGAATCACTTTTATTGCCACAGTATGCAAGTTAATATATGAGGAATTAGTCTTAGTGTCTGTTTGCAGCGTAGCGGTCAGGTCAATATACTACAGAGATAAAGAAGTAGGAAGATAACTAAAGACAATCACAACTATTAAATTAATCGAATAAATTAAATCATATATATCTATACAATATGTACATGAGTGGAGGAGTGTTCCGTGGATATTAAATATGTTATGTTGAATTTACATGAATTTACAGTCCGAGTTAAATAGGAGTTTACATTGAATTTACATGAGATTTACAGTATGATAGAGTACTTTATTCATCCCCGTAGAGAAATTCTGGCGTTACAGCAGCAGTAGCATCAATAGGCTTACAGTATATGTATATATATATATATATATATATATATATATATATATATATATATATAGGCTTTGAATAGGTGATGAATTTACATGAGTTTACAGTCTGAGTGTTGTTGAATAATGGAGTTGTTGGTGTGTTTAAGGATCAAAATATTTCATTACAATTAGTTCATTTTTGCTCATAATCATGTCTTGTCATGAAGCACACATGTTGAGCCTGGAATAATGATTCAAAGTGATCGTTAGTTAACCCGCCATTCGTTTTGCCCCTTCAGTTACTTCCTCCTATAGTTGGCGGTTAGTCGGACGATCGATAATTCCCTCTGTGGTGTAAATGTGATTACAGCATAACCAAAAATCTGCCTTCCAAAAGGACAAAGACATTTCAAAATCCCCTCTCCATCTCTTGTTTCCGTTCTCCATGGCCTGTTTTCACGCTGTGTTTCTGCGTTTGGCCACACGGTGCGTTCTCCATGGCCTGTTTTCACGCTGTGTCTCTGCGTTTGGCCACACGGTGCGTCGGGCCGAGTCGACACACGGACGAGAGAGAGAGGCCCGCTTCACATATGGTGGACGTGCCCATGGCAGATCCTTCATGGTAAACATTGACGGATAGCGTTTGCTTGTTTCTATTGGAGCGCTGGATGGCTACACTTGTGATAAGTGCTCCATTGGCGAGGAGAGAGACGGTGTAAATGGGTCAGGAGAATACCACTAATAAAGCGCACCCCACACCCCCCCCCCCCTACCTCCTCTCCTCCAACCAGACCTTTTGTCCACCTGCTATTCTCCCACTGTGAAATGAGGCGGGGTCCCCCCCCTCCTTTTTCTCATCCCCCTTTCTTTATCCACCTCCTTTCCTTTTGGCTGAACGGCCCATGTGAAGAGGTTCATTACCGGCTGTGGCGGGCCTACTCAGGTATGGCTGCTTCTGTTCCCACTGTAGGCCCAGGGCCCTCTCCCCCAGGCTCCCTGCAAAAGGGAAACATGGCACACAAAGGTCCTGTTAGCACTTCCTATCAAATCAGCAGCTCTCTCTCGAGGTACAACGCTCCAATTACCTAACACTCAGAGGATGCTATACCCCCCACACACCACAGAGTGTGTGTGTGTGTGTGTGTGTGTGTGTGTGTGTGTGTGTGTGTGTGTCTTAGTCCTCGCCATCATGGCATTCTTTAAGGAAGGGCCTAATTAACACTGAAGAAACTCTCCTCCCCCTCCTCTTCTTCTCCTCCTCCTCCTCCTCCTCCTCCTCCTCCCGTTCTTATTTAGCATTCTTTCTCTGAGGTGGCGCCCCCTGCTTCCTCTTATGTGTCCTCCTGCCTGGACATACACCACCCATCCGTAATCATCCACCCTCCACCCCTCCAGACAAACCAGTCGACAGAATACAACTTTGCCATTTTGTGTCTATAACGAGGGGTATGTAGAATATCAATGTAACAAAACATGATTTGATGTGTCTATAAGCAGGGATATGTAGAATATCAATGTAACAAAACGTGGGCAAAATACCTTTCTAAAATGTGGCACTTTACAATCTCACAATCTCAATGTAAATTTGAAAACGTCGCTGCCTTTCCAACGGTAAACACAAATAAAACGTTTGGTTGAATTAAAACAACTTGGTTAAAGGGATATGCCAACATTTTTGGAGATTCGCCTATTTTGCCATATTCCCGATAGTATAACTAGCATGTAGAGACCTTTCTCTGCGTCTCTGCGTGCATTAGAAAGTCTGTTTCAGCCCTCAATGCTACGTAGCTTAGCATTACAATGGCAGTCTATGGGACAGCCGTTCAGTCGCCCCAAAATACACATTCCAACAGCGCCACAAACACTCACATGTACATGTTGTTACTCGTGTGCTCACCACGCCATGACATCATAACACTCACATGTACATGTTGTTACTCGTGTGCTCATGTTGTTACTCGTGTGCTCATGTTGTTACTCGTGTGCTCATGTTGGTACTCGTGTGCTCATGTTGTTACTCGTGTGCTCATGTTGTTACTCGTGTGCTCACCACGCCATGAAATCATCATTCAAAGTTACGGG
The DNA here is from genome assembly GCF_964638095.1 of Poromitra crassiceps. Taxonomy (NCBI): domain Eukaryota; kingdom Metazoa; phylum Chordata; class Actinopteri; order Beryciformes; family Melamphaidae; genus Poromitra; species Poromitra crassiceps. The sequence continues at coordinate 15,740,506 of NC_139647.1, forward strand.
AAACGCTCATTTTACTAAGTAAATCCATAGCGAGAAGAACTAACAAAGAGGGTTCCAAGAGGGTTAAACCCTGTGACCCAATTATGCCCCCAGGTACCTTGGTTGCGTTGTATGGGTCACAAGGTACCTGGGCGCGTTACCTCCAACACACAAGGCCCACGAGGAGTTGGGAGCGAGAATGTGTTGCAGCACACACATACACATACACACACACACACACACACACACACACCAAGAGAAAGCCTGTGGGCCAATACAGTGAGAACCTGGGTGGTCTGAAGATCACCATGAGATAAAGTGCAGTGAAAGCCGAGCATAAGTGAATCAGGAAGAAGGGATAAGGACAATAAGACAGGTGTGGAGAGGGGAGGGACTGCAGCGATGGATGGAGGTGTGGAGAGGGGAGGGACTGCAGCGATGGATGGAGGTGTGGAGAGGGGAGGGACTGCAGCGATGGATGGAGGTGTGGAGAGGGGAGGGACTGCAGCGATGGAGTGGAGAGGGGAGGGACTGCAGCGATGGATGGAGGTGTGGAGAGCGGAGGGACTGCAGCGATGGATGGAGGTGTGGAGAGGGGAGGGACTGCAGCGATGGAGTGGAGAGGGGAGGGACTGCAGCGATGGATGGAGGTGTGGAGAGGGGAGGGACTGCAGCGATGGTTGGAGGTGTGGAGCAGGAATGGAAGGAAGGGGAGATGGGTTAAGGACCTGCATTTCCTCTTTCTTATCGTTTATGTCATTTTGGTTGAAAAGGCTTTTCACTTTTCAGGGTGCACACTTCCATTATTGACCTCCACAAAGTAAAGTTTTGTTTCTTTTCCCAACGTTACTTTTTTGGAAAAGTACGTTTTGGAGACACAATGGAAAATGAATAACTGAATCTACGTTGTCGTGTTTGTAGTTAATACGTAAAAATAAAAATAAAATAAAAAGTATGGCGTCTCATCAGCTAGATTTGGTGGCTGGACCATGCTACCTCCCACAGAGATACAGTCCTATGCATTTGACCCATCCTCTACTAGGAACCTTCCTAGAACTAGGAGCAGTGGGCAGCCACTGTGCAGCGCCCGGGGACCAACTCCAGTTATTTTGCCAGTACCTTGGTCAGGGGCAGTGACAGGAGTATTAACCCTAACATACATGTCTTTGATGGTGGGAGGAAACCGGAGCACCCGGAGAAAACCCACACGGACACGGGGAGAACATGCAAACTCCACACAGAAAGGACCTGGGACGGACCGGGGTTCGAACCTGGGACCTTCTTGCTGTGAGGCAACAGTGTTAACCACTGAGCCACCGTGCCGTCCTATGCAAAGTTGATGTGGCATTATGATTTTAACTCCCAATTGTAGATCAGAACTACTTTTCGAGAAAAGCATGGCCCTATTGATTGATGATGATGAGGGGTCAAAATCAGTTTTAAAATCACTTTGATCACAGTCAACAGGTCAAAAGTAGCAGATGGACATGCTTGCATGGATAATTCATCACAGTACAAATAGGAAAAGTTAAAAGGTTCATGTGAAAGGTAATTCCAGCAGCAAACTATTGTGTTTCCAATGCATTTACACAAAATAACAGATTAGGTTGGATTGACCTAAGAAGATATTATCTTTCAATAAAGTTCGCTTTTTCATTGGCACCACTTTCTTCATTGAAGATAGCATGAATAGAATGGACTAGTCTTCTTCTTCTTCTTTTATGAATTTGATTGGCGGTTGGCAACCAACTTAGAGGAGCATTACCGCCACCTATTGAATTCTAGTAGTTTTGCAATGCATTTATTTACAGTGAACAAAAAATAACCGTTTCACCCCAAAATGCTCCTATTCATAAATATTGTCCATAGTAATACTCAGACGCAATTTGTCTGAGTTTGCGCAAATGCGTCCCTCAGTATTATATCGATATCTGTTCCCGATACGTCCACCACATCCAGGAACCTCTTTGCAGCGTCCACCACCAAATTTTCAGTCCTCTCAGTCTTCCCAGTTATACTAGCAGCACAGTTCAACACCATAGCAAGAAAGGCCAGGAATCGCTTCTTATCCATGCAGGAATGGACTAGTCTTATTGTTAGTCTGTACAGACAAGCTTTGGCTATTCTTATCATCTATTATTCATTTCAACTCCATCATCACAGCGTATCAATCATGGTGGAATAGATCTGTAACCAGATTACTTAGTACTGCCCTTACCACACACACAAAACTATAGGTGTTATTATAGTGACATTACCCACTAACGGTGTTGGTGGAGATTTAGCCCATCTCTGTTCCTATCATATCACTAGATGGGATTAGCGGAAGCCTGAGCGCGGTGCTCGCACCCCCTCTGTGCTAGCTGTGGAGATAAACACATCCAGGTGTGGAGATAAACACATCCAAGTATCGACCTTTGAACCCGCAACAACTCTGCCCCATCTGCCACTCAGCTGCAGGACTTTGACGCCGGGGGCACAGCGATAGTTCCCTCTGCAAATCAGCCTCAGTATTAGTTTCTAGGCAGTAAAAGAAGGTTTTGGTTTGGAGACTGACCTGTGCCGACATGATATAAAAATGAAGACCTGAGTTATAGGCTATCTTTGGAAGACTTAAAAGGTAGGCCTGCTTTAAGCACAAAAAGGAACCATTCTTGTTATAATGTGAATGCAGTCTGTAGAGGAAACTGACTCGAGCATCATTGCCATCTTTCGTTCATGGATGTTCTTCTTTATTTTATTTATTTGTATTTACTTTTATTCATCTTTAGTCTTTACTTACCCAACAAGCATGCTATGTCACAGCAAAGCCATCCTTCACACTGACAGTTACAAACACCAACATCACAGTCTTGCAGTGTTGTCAATGAGTAGCTCCACTGGTGTGTTACGTGCCTTGCTCAGTGGCACTTTGTCGGTATCACACTCAAACCGGTCTCAAGCAGGCTGCTGCTGCTACTGATTGGAGCTGACAGTCTAAATGTTGGCTGGCTAGCTGTCGGATTTTAGGACACCCCCCCCCCCCCCCCCCCCACACACACACACACACACTATATATATATATATATATATATATATATATACATATATATATATATATATATATATATATATAATTATAATACTATATATATATATATATATATATATATATATATATATATATATATATATATATATATATATAATTATAATACTATATATAGATATATAGACAAATTATTTGGGTGTTAAGAAGAGGGGGGAATGTAAATTATTAGTTAACTCATATTATAATTAATAAATATATTCCTTCCTACATAAACATTACGAGGAATGTGGCTTAAATGGTAAACAATTAACAATTCTAAAGTCAGTATATTCTGCTTTACTTGAACGTGCCTCATGAAGACGCCTATTTCTGTTTTCAAGATTTGATATGTTGTAATAATTATTATTACGATATTATTATTAGTAGAAGTAGTAGTAGTAGTAGTAGTATTATTATTAGTAGTAGTATTGTTGTTGTTTCTATTTGCATGTATTGCAGTACTAATAATAATAGTATAGTATTATTGTTGCTATACAATTTTTCAAGTATTAAAATTAGTAGTTATTTTCATTTTTTTTAATAATATCTATTCCCCCGTGGTCTTAAATATCAAGAAATAAATTGCAGCTGCAGAATAACAGCGATTAAGGGAGAGGGGATTATTTTGAATGAGGTCAGTGTTGATGTGAATTAAAAGCGCGTCTCCACTGGAGGCCTAGTCACTCAACCAAACACTGCAGAGGAGGCTTATATAGGGAGAGGTATTCAAATCCATCTTCTCCTCTCTCTCTCTCTCTTTTCCATCTCTCTCTCTCTCTCTCTCTCTCTCCGTCGTTTCCATCTCTCTCTCCTCGTCTGAGTCCTGAAAGACAAGCCGCATCATCGTGCCAATAAATATTTAAACAAAACACTGAAACTATATGAAAGATTAAGGGTGCATAAAAATAATTAAGGATTATCGCAATAAAAAATGCATGCTCGGTGTAACCTAGGAGTTCATGATATGAACAATACAATATTAATGGTGTGGAGTGGAGAGGACTGTGCAGCCTCATTAAAAGGAATGTTGTTTGTGTCTTGGCCCGGGCATGGCTGCAAGCTACAGATACCAGATCAGCTGCCACTGTGCACAGGTCTGCACAACAAACAACAGTAATGAAACCATAAGGTAAGCACGTGTGTGTGTGTGTGTGTGTGTGTGTGTGTGTGTGTAACAAAACACTCTAAGATATGAAACGATACAGCAGCCTATATAATATTATGTAGAATAACATGTCCTAATCAGTTGACATTGATGCAGGTGCGTGATGGTGCAGGAACATTGTACGCCAACATTATCCGGTTCAAAGAAGTGTCAGTGGTATAAGAGAGTGAAAATGTGCCGGGTTATTTTCAATGCAGGTGGAATATTGAGGGATCTAATTCAGCTCCACTGAAATTAGAAAGCATGAAATACCTTAAATCACATTATGAACAGACTCCATTTCTTTCACTGAATTATAAAAGCCTGAACAGCCTCATATATCTTTTATGGCCGCGGGGCCATTTTGAGGAGAAAGTGCGCTCGTTTCGGGGGACATTGATATTTTTTTAACGGCGTTTTAATTATTGGGTAAGAGAAGCCGCCCCGGCCGGTGCACTGATGAGGTTTCCCCACACCGGTGGTTTCCAACAATGTCGGCTCTTTGACACATTTTCAGGTCATTCCGCCATGAATGAAATACAAATGAAACCCATCGCCTATTGGAATAAGGTATCAATAATTGCACAGTGCGCGGAAAAAGGCCGCGCGGCTGCAGCCTGAGAGTCTGAAGATTTGACCTCTCCCAAAGCAGAGGATTATAGGGGCCAAACATTATAATGGGAAAGTCATTGTGTCAGCGGATTATGCAACTATCTTTAGGCGGCACACAACCCTAAGGAGCCGGAGTGTCAGACAGCAGAGAGGGCGTATAATATGATGGACTTCAAAATGTGTACGTTTCAAAGATGTCAAACGTCTGTCAAAGAAAATTGTGAACCTTTTATGCACGGTGCTTTATAGAAAAGACCTCCCCCCCAGCCCAAAGCAAGATAAATACATTTAAAAATATTGATAATAATCCAACAATAATCAATTAGTGTCGTCTTGTTTTCCTTAAAAGTAGCCTATCCCTATTTTTCTTGTGACAATATCCTGAGAAATAAGTGACAAATGACAATGGCTGGGTTTCCCAAAAGCTTCTTTGCGCTAAGAAGCTAATTCAACCCTTCTTAAGGCCCCCTTAAGAAGCAAACGCGTTTCCCAATTGCTTCTTTACGAAGGCATGCGTTTCCCAAAAGCTTCTTAGCGCTAAGAAGCTTCTTTGACCCTTCTTAAGGCTCCCGTAAGAAGCCAACGAAGCCAACGCGTTTCCCGATTGCTTCTTAGCCTAAAATTATCTTCCAATTATCCTCCGTTAAGAAGGCTGCGTTTCCCAAAAGCTTCTTAGCGCTAAGATGATCTTTCGTTAAGAAGGTTTTGTAAGAAGGGTCTGGAGCCTTCTTAACACCTTCTTAATGACAAAACACTGGCAGATCCAGCCGCGTCAGGCAAAAGGAGATACTTGTGTCCACTGTTCCTCTTGTGTTTTTCCCTTTTTCCTTTCTTTCATGTACCCTTTAGTGTTTAAAATTAGGGAACACTTGAAAATCTCCCCTGTATGTATGGTTACTTGTGTTTTAAATGTTTTACCGTAGGCTATATTCCTCTAATCAGAATGGATTCCTTTTATAATGTTGTGGATTTATATAGCACCTTTCACAGAACCCAAGGTCGCTTAAATTCTGTAGTGTTTCTCTGTTTTGTTGTATGCTGTGTATATAAAGCAATTTGAACTGCAGTCCATGTCTGAAATAAATAATGTTTAATAAAGTTTAACATGACCATGATTAGGTGTTAACAGTGTTTCTCAACCACTGAGTCGTGGCCCACTGCTGGGCTCAGAGTGCCATCAAGTGAGCCGCTCCAGTTAAGATGCTTCTTAAGAGCCTTCTATTTTTTTTATTTTTCTCGACTGTTAAGAAGGCGTTTGGGAAACACTTCTTTGGAGCCTTCTTAACTCCTTAAGAAGCTTCTTAACTCCTTAAGAAGCTTCTTAACTCTTAAGAAGCTTCTTTGTTGGGAAACTCAGCCAATATCGGCTGAAATAGCCTACCGTGAATTTCACTCCACAGTATATGAACAAAATGACCTGTTTTTTCAACACATAGGCTAGTTGGTGAAACTAATTCATTCACATTGCAAGTAAAGTAAGTCATCTCACTAGAGCCCTGTGATTTTCACATCACTGTAGGGCCTTTTCCTTTTTTTTATATAGCTTGGGACATAATATCATATCAATCAAATAAACGACTAATTTAAGACTTATTTATTTTAAAGTTATAATCTCAAAGATTTTCATCTAAATTCAAATTTATATCTGTTAAGTCACTGATAGTGAGTTAACCCATTGATACCTGATGCAGCATTTGCGTGTATATCCCTCATTTGTGTGTGTATCCCTTTAAGGCCGCGAACCGCGTCTTAAAGGGATACACACACAAATGCTGCATCAGGTATCAATGGGTTATCACAATGGTGATTTAGCCTATATATGCCCCATTGATGGAAGGCTTTGCACTTTTAGTATTGCAGCATTCATGAACTTGGTGTCTGGTGACACAGGGTGGGCGGAGCTAACACAATAGACTCACTCTGCAACACGGTTTGGATCTCACCTGCAATTACCGCTCATCGCCATAGGTGTCACCCAAGAGAACAAAACTGAAATCTTATGGATTATAACTTTCAGGGGCTGGGCCTGAAATTCTGCCAGGCTAGGGCCTATAGATTTGAGGCCCATGCAGCGCTCACCCCATGGTCAGAATTATTTCACTTGTTTCAATAATTTATTTTATTTTAAGACTCAACAACACACAGTGGCGGCTCACCAATAGAGGGCGATAGTGCACCGCCCTCCTTGAGCACAGAGAGGGAAGAAGAGGGGAAAAACCATTTTCTCGACAGCTTGTCCTGCATCAGGGCTGCCTCTGAATATAGTCCAGCCAGTGTCAAGTCGTGTTCTGTGGAGTATAGGTGTAACTTCAGGTCTGGTTGAAAATCGCCCACATCACTCTCATTTACCTTCACTTTGGGCAGTTCTCCCGTGCTATGGGCACAGCATGGCAATGCCTTCTCTATGGGCTCTGGGCAGTGGGCACGCCCTAATGCCCCAACGTGCTTTCGTCATATAGGTAACGTCACTGATGCATTCACGTGCTGTTGTTCTTTCCCGAAGAGTTTATGCGCTTTTAACTCAATCTAAAGGATCTAATGTACACAACATGGACACTAAGCTCAAGCTGGAAGCATGAGGGAAGTTTGATGCAGAGATCAGAGGGCTGCTGACCGGTTACTCTGTGTATTTCTCTAATCTGCTCTGTACTGATATGCCTATATTTCTGTTGGCCATATTCAAAAGTAGGGGTGGGGGAAAAAATCGATTCACCTAAGTATCGCGATTTTTAATGTCACGATTTTTTGAATCGATCTTTTATTCCAGAATCGATAATCGCCAAAAAAAAAAAAAAAAAAAAAAATTTGGGTGCTTGCAGTCAGGCCACTCACTGAACAGCAGGCCAGGCGCCGCCTACTGGTTTACTAGTGGTTTTATTACTTTATTAGTTAGTCTGAAGTAATAATTACACTTCAGGGTTAAAGTGGGTGCATCTCATTGTCAAATTGGGCTTCAAACGGCCCAAATTTCACGCGCGTCGGCCCATACCGGCCTGGCCTGCTTGGTATCTAATGCCCGGCCTGAATTATGATCCCAGTCCGCCCCTGTTTTTAACTATATCGCCCAGCCCTACTCATGATATATAATATACAGTCTCTAGTGTATGATTAAACTTTTCCCATGTTCTAATCTAGTGTAAAAAAGCAAACAAACTGAAAAAAGAAAAGAAAAAAATAAACAAAAATCGCAATAAATCGTAATATCGAATCGCAATAATCGTAGAATCGCAATACTTAAGAATCGCAATATAAATCGAATCGGCACCCAAGAATCGTGATAGTATCGAATCGGGAGATAAGTGAATCGCCACAGCCCTATTCAAAAGGTATGGCTGTGTGTGGACCTGCTTGATTTAGGGCTGGAGTGGATGATCATTCAACATTATTGTCTTTCAGTGGGCTCGTATCGTGATATGAATATATTTTAATATTGTGACACATTCCTGCTGTCTAAATTGATGACAAGCAAATTTTACGTAAAAACTGATAAGAGGTATGAATATCATTTGAAAATGTAAGGTTTGTTTGACATCATTAGCATTAGCTTCAATGAGATGAACATGAATTAGATTATTTTTTATTGTGATTTTGCATACATGAACCATATTGTGCTATATTGATATCGATAAAAGAAATCCATATGATTATCATAATACAGTATTGATTTCAACTATATATATATATATATATATATATATATATGCTATATCATCCATCCCTATTTTTGGTATAGCCCCCCCTGGACAAATGCACCAGCCGCCACTGCAAAATGAATGGACCCCCCCCCCCAACACACACACACGTCAGTCACACACACACACACACACACACGCACACGCACACGCACACACACGCGCGCGTGGTGAAGTGCTCGCGTCAGTGCCTTTTCAGTGAGACGCTCCTTCCATTAGTGCGGGTGAGCGCACACTGCGGATCTCGCCGCTCCGGCTGCAGATTAGACGCAGATCCTGCCGCTATTATGAATTCAAATACATCCTCCCGTGATTGAAGGGAACCATTACAATAAGTCACGGGCTGCTGCTGATAATGGCACAAGGCGAGCACAGCCTGACGCCAGCGTGACAGGATATTGAACGGAGGTGAAAAGTTAACAAAATTATCAAATGGCCAAGAAGACAAGACTTCCCTCAGATGTCATTTGGGCCGAGAAATAAAATGATAACAGGCTGTATGTATCCGGGTGAGTAAGCCAAGCCTCTTAGTGGAGAATAATGCACTGACTGCACCACGCTTCCATTTGAACTATTGGCAAATTGCAATGCTTAATAACAGAACAACATGCATTCATAGATGCTGCAGTACAAATATGGGAACATTCTTAATAGGCTTTAGCTTGACATGTAGAATGATATTTTAAGGTGGGGTTATATATAGCATAACCTAATTTCTCACCCTGATTCATTTTACAATGATTTCCATATAGGCTATTTTGCCGCTTTTTCATTTTTAACCAGATATCGAAATTAAACGGTGCGCCTCTTGTGCGACAGCCGTTCTCTCCCGGCATGCAGGCAGAGGAGGGGGCAGCAGATCCCAATCATCTCAACAGACTCCCTGGCCCTCATTGTTCCTCCGTGGCATCGTTTGGCCCAGCAATTAAACTGTGGAGTTGCAGGCTAACAACAGCGTGTAGCCCGGGCCGGGCCGGGCCGGGCCAGGCCGGGCCGGGTTTAAACAGAGGGGGGGGGGGGAACCCACCGCAGCAACAATGTAAGAATGGAATGAGAGGAGCAAAAGCAGGGAAGTAAGAAAGCTCCCTTTTCAGGTCAGTATGAGCAGAACGGAAGCAGCAACAATTTTGATCAAAAAAAAAAAAAAAAATTGCAATGTAATGTGATTTGCATTTCAATTTGTCCTTGAAATAAAATAATAATAATAATAATAATAATAATAATAATAATAATAATAATAACAATAATAATAATAATAATAATAATAATAATAATAATAATAATAAAAATAAATAGGGCAATTATGTTTGCAATTAATTTATTTATTTATTTATTCCATGTGAAAAAGGTAAAATAAAAAAGTGCAGTGGAAGAGACGAGAGAGAGAGAGCGGAGAGGCTCTTTCTGTGTATAAACACACACACGTATGGTAATAATGTGTGTGTGCCTCATGGAGTCGTTCTGCGGGAAGAGATGATAGTGGCATTAACCCTTCAACTCTTATTTCATGGCTGCCTCGTTAAGACGCTTGTGGATTTAATTAGCGGCGGTTGGAGGCTGGGAAGGTACAAGGCCCCGTGTCGCCCTCCCTCTCTGCACCCCTTAACTTAACATTTCCTCCCATCTCTAATTGTCGAGTACAATACTCATTATTAATAATGCGAATTATGTCATTTTCAAAACATGACTTGGGTGTGGCGGTGGGATGTTTAGCAATAGTGTAATAATACAGTCAAAAACAAATAGACTGCGGCCCGCGTGCGATCATTAAAACGACGCCCCTGAAAAAGGATAATTTCCTATACTGCATTAGGGAAAGTGTAGTGGCCTTATAATGCTTATGTTTTGCTTCTTCAATCAGTACACACACACACACCAACACACACACACACACACACACACACACACACACACTTCTACATTTTAGGCTGTGAAATCCTCATAGACATATAAGAATCAATGTAAACTCCTGTCCAAGAAATTGAAACATTTACCGGTACTCCCTAAATCACAACTATTTCATACAAATCCTGGTCTGCAGCAATGTAGCCTAATACATCAGATAATTAATTAATTAATAAATAAATAAATAAATAAATAAATAAATAAATAAATAAATAAATAAATAAATAATAAATAAATAAATAAATAAATAAATAAATAAATAAATAAAAAAAAGAAAAAAAAAAGAAATGCATTTTAATACAGTGTTGTCATGGCAGAACACATTCTGGTAAATCAATAGCCTATATCATTGTGCTTTTGAGAACAACATTTTTAGTATCAGCTTCTATGGCAGCTTTAGTTCAAACTATTTGTAGAGTTTAATGTGATAAAATTGATGTGTTGAATGTCATGGTTTGGGTATAGCCTGCCCCCCCCCCCCCCCCCCCCCACACACACACACACACACACACACGTGGTGGCCCTCCATTTTTGAATGGATGGGAGATGCTGGTATATTTCCAATAATAATTGGTTGGATTTTTAGAACTAATGGTGATTTAATTTGTGTAATGACTTCTTACACAAGAGGGGCTCACAGAAACAACATGGCGTTGTGTACGGAGTGCTTAAGAATGCTGCTAAGGAGACTATAGGCTATTCAAATACATGCATTGCCACAGACTATATCGTTTGATTATTGTGTAGTCTGCATGTCTTGTGTGTAGCTCCTGCATGGCTGTCATCTCCTTAAACCAACTCCACCCTCTGTCCTCATCACTTTCCTCCTTCTATCTTTTCCCCTCCCCAGTTCTGCTCTCCCTCCTCCCTCCTCCCTCCTCCCCTCCTCCTCCCCCCTCCCCCCTCCTCCCTCCTCCCTCCTCCCTCCTCTCACGTAGAACAGGCACAGGGCTCTTTCAGTCTGCTCACACACGTCATATCGTCTCTCTCTTGTTTTAATCACGTTCAATAATCCGCCATGACTGTGTGAACGGCAACGTTAATGGGCTGCACTTTATTTGCTCTCTTAAAATTGGCTCGAGACGACGGCAAACAACAAACGACAGACAGACAGACAGACAGACAGGCCCCGCCCCCGCGCGCCTGGAATAGAGAAATCACACACGGTGACAGCTAGCCGCGCGCGGCGAGGCGAGGCGAGGGCCGGACGCCACCGCAAATGAAGTCCTCAGCCACAAGACTCCATTAAAGCGTCGCCACGGCGATATCAATCTGCAAGTTTATTATTGCCGCGGAGCACACTTCCCCCACACTTCCCCCCACACCACCACTTCCCCCACACCACCCGCTGTAGCGGGCCCTACTCCATCCTGCATTATCACAAAACACAGTCATTAAAAAGCATTTGACCTTTTTGTAGCGAGTAGCGAGAAATTACCTTTTCTGTTTTTTCTCCCCCCCTCCCCTCCCCCCCCCCCCCACCCTCCTCTCTTTCCCACCTTGTTCGCAGAATAAATCACTTCATGGAGAATTGTAATGCTACTCCTCCTTTGCTCTGAGTGGCGTTTGGTTCGCTCGGCCGCCACGCTGCCTGAGGAGATACCGCCGTAATTAAATGTTACATCTGCCAATTGTTTCACGGGGACAATGTGGGAGGGAGGGAGGAGAGGGAGGAGAGGGAGGGAGGGTTGGGAGGGAGGGAGGGAGGGAGAGAGGGAGGGAGGGAGGAGAGGGAGGGAGGGGGGGGGGAGGGAGGAGAGGGAGGGAGGAGAAGGGAGGGAGGGAGGGAGGGAGGGAGGAGAGGGAGGGAGGGAGGGAGGGAGGGAGGAGAAGGGAGGGAGGGAGGAGAGGGAGGGAGGGAGGGAGGGAGGAGAGGGAGGGAGGGGGGGGGGAGGGAGGAGAGGGAGGGAGGGGGGGGGGCTGGAGAACAGAGGAAGAGGGGAGGGGGGAGGGGGGTGGTGAAGAGGAGTGGAGGTGAGACAATGCTGGGGACGGTTTGAAGAGAAGATCGCAGAGGCCAGCCAAGGAGAAGAGAGGAGAGGGAGACAAACAGAGAGGCAGACATAGCTACAGACAGACAGACAGACAGACAGACAGACATAGCTACAGACAGACAGACAGACAGACAGACATAGCTACAGACAGACAGACAGACATAGCTACAGACAGACAGACAGACAGACAGACAGACATAGCTACAGACAGACAGACAGACAGACAGACATAGCTACAGACAGGCAGACAGGCAGACATAGCTACAGACAGGCAGGCAGACAGACAGACATAGCTACAGACAGACAGACAGGCGTGGCAGACATAGCTACAGACAGACAGACAGACAGACATAGCTACAGACAGACAGACAGACACAGCTACAGACAGACAGGCAGACAGACAGAGCTACAGACAGACATGCGTGGCAGACATAGCTACAGACAGACAGACAGACAGACATAGCTACAGACAGACATAGCTACAGACAGACAGACAGGCGTGGCAGACATAGCTACAGACAGACAGACAGACATAGCTACAGACAGACAGGCAGACAGACAGACATAGCTACAGACAGACAGGCAGACAGACAGACATAGCTACAGACAGACAGGCAGACAGACAGACATAGCTACAGACAGACAGGCAGACAGACATAGCTACAGACAGACAGGCAGACAGACAGACATAGCTACAGACAGGCAGACAGACAGACAGACATAGCTACAGACAGACATGCGTGGCAGACCTGTGAACAAGTTGATGGGTGGATAACGTTGGCACGGCTCACATCAGCAGAGCTGCAGGTCTAAACACATAATGTGTTTATTATGACTGAAGAAGAAGACATACATACATCATACAACTGGTCTCCAGCAGGATGTTCTTCATCACTGCAAAGTCCATCTCTGCTGAGCAACAGCTGCTTCCCCGGTGCAGACGAGGGCTTCACCATCACAACATCGACACGAGTCCAAGAGCTGCTCAGAGCCACCAGGCTGCCACGTCACTCTATCCAGCAACCTCACAACACGAGAAATCCAGCAAAGGCTGAAGACCGGTAAGGTACCAGGTGTCGACGGCATCGACCCGGAGTACAGAAAACACCAAGGCAAGACGGCAAGCGACTGGGCTGTGTTCCTTCCTCTCCATGATGTGTTTCCACTGCTAGAAGATGCCAAAGATCTGGCACCGCGCCGACGTGATCGCCCCGCCGAAGCCAGGGAGCCTATCGATGACCGCAAGGGATACCGGCCCATCTCGCTGCTGTGTGTCCCCATACAAGCTCCTGGAACGTCTCCTCTTTGCACGTCTCAATCCAGTGATCGACGCCCAGCTGCCCAAAGAACCAGGCTGGCTTCTTCTGAAGCGGTACTGTAGGTCAACAGCGGACCAGGTGACCCTCCTGTGCCAAGACATAGAGGACGGCCTTCAGGCAGGTGAAAAGGCTGGCACCGTCTTCCTGGAGCTCACAGCAGATGACACTGTCTGGCTGTGAGGAGGACTACCCATGAAGCTTCTGGAAACCATCCCAGACAAGCACATGGTGAGCTTCATAATGGGAGATGCTGAGAAAGCTTTCGGCCACACACCAGCCACGGCCAATGCAGCAGGTGAGAAAGCTCAAGTACGGCATCCTGCAAGGCTCAGTGCTGGCACCAATGCTGTTCAACATCTACATCCATGCACCTAAATGCAACCCACTCAAGGACGTACGGCTATGCAGACGACCTGGCCATCCTGCTGAGCAAGCCATCCTGGGAAGCAGCAGAAAAGGACCTCTCTGAAGACATGAGCATCTTGTCTTCATACCTGAAGAACTGGCATCTGAAGCTCAGCATGGGTAAGACAAGATCATCGATGTTCCACCTCAACCACAGAGAAGCAACCCCACGAAATGAACGTCATGGTGGACAATGCCCGGCTACAGTTCCCTCGTACCTCGGTGTGAAGGTCGACAGAACGAAAAACCACCTGCCCGTCCTCGCTGGTATCGCCCGGCCGATGTCCGACGAGAAGCAGCCACACTGTCCCTCTCTGGAAAGGCACAAGGCAGTGAATCCCACCTCCTCCATGAAACCACTATGGAGACGCACGCCTCACGTCCCGGTGCCCCCGCCCACGAGCTGCTCCACACAACACCAGCTGACACCTCCAAGGCCGCCGGGGTCAAGACGAGATGCATGGACCAGTGGAGGTCAGCAGAACCATCTAGGGTGCACCGCTGCATCGAGGACCACATGGACGTTCCTGGCCAGGTTCCTGCCTCGACAGCAATGCACAACCCTCAAACGCTCGTGAGCCGATGTCGGACGCTACGGTGTAGCAATGAAGAGCTGGGGTCTCGCGGACAGTGCTGCCTGCAAGTGTGGTGCCCCGATACAGACTGTAAAACATATCATTACTACCGGCCACCCAATGGCAAACGTGGCTTGATCGACCTGGACAATGACAGGTTAGGCTGGCTCGCCTCAACAGAGCTGCAGGTCTAAAGACATATGACAGAAGAAGAGAAGACATACAGACAGACATACAGACAGACAGACAGACGGGCAGTCAGACAGACAGACAGACAGACAGACAGACAGGCAGACAGACAGACAGACAGACAGGCAGACAGACAGACAGACAGACAGACAGACAGACAGACAGGCAGGCAGGCAGGCAGTCAGACAGGCTCTTGGCCTCACATTGAGCATCTGTGTCATCGTCCTAGTCTGTATCGATCTGTGTGTATGAGTGCATGTCCTGTGTGTGTGTGTGTAACCTTGTGAGTGTGTGCGCAGACAGACAGACAGACAGACAGACAGACAGATGATGGAGTGTTATTAGACGTGTAACAGGGTATCCTAACACGTTGAAATCCTCTCAGACAGCAGCTCTGTCAGATGTCTGGGCCTCTCTGCCATTCTCCATCTTTCACTGACACCCTGGAAGACAAGTCAAGGGCCCGTGTGTCTGTCTGTGGTCTGTCATAGGCTACTTTCATGGACACATTTGAGACTTAACACCAGTTAATTGGGGACAGCTTGTCCAATAGGGGACAAAAGCTGTGTCCCTAAATTGGAAAAAGCAGATTTTTGGCTCAGTGGTTAAGGTTAGGGTTAGGCTTAAGTTATAGGCAAGTAGTGCTTATGGTTAGGGTAAGTCTGCAGGAAATTACTGTAAGTCTATATAGAATATAGAATATAGAATGTGCTGAAAAGTGACCATGATCTGTATGTGTGTTTGTGTGTGTGCCATGTGATATCTATTGTCTTTTGATGCATCTCATCATACACCTCAGCGTCCACCGGCACACACACACACACACACACACACACACACACACACACACACACACACACACACACACGCACACACGCACACGCACACACACACACGCACACGCACACGCACACGCACACGCACACGCACACACACGCACACGCACACACACACACAGAGACGCCTCCTCCCCATGTCTACAGAGCAGGCCTTTGTTTACCCAGGGTGCAATGCAGACTGTGAGAGGAGTCGTTATATCACCCTGTGAGCAATTAGCAAACTGCACAGGGGGCGGAGCCAAAACACACACCATCACTGTCTGTTTGACCTGACTGAGCGTGCACTGTGTGTGTGTGTGTGTGTGTGTGTGTGTGTGTGTGTGCGCAGAAGCGTGTGCGTGTGTGTGTGTGTGTGTGTGTGTGTGTGTGTGTGTGTGTGTGTGTGTGTGTGCGTACGCAGGAGTGTGTGTGTGTGTGTGTGTGTGTGTGTGTGTGTGTGTGTGTGTTTTTTTTTAAGATTATTCTCGTGCCACATCTCTCTTTTGGGAAAGCATACAGGAGAGTTAGAGAAAGCGTCAGAGCGAACGACCATGAGCTATATTTGAATACATGTACGTATATACTGTTGTTTGGAGGTTTGAGGTAATTCTCCTTCTTTTGTGTTTTTGCACCGCGGCATCTCAATGAAATTATGAAAAAGATTGTTTTGTAAGCGGTGGCATTCCGGCAAAGGTGGCCCCGCCCCCTTTCCGAGCGCGTTGTCCCAGGCAGCGTGGATGATGAGCGACCCTGAGGGTTGTGTGAGCAGCACTACAGGAGGATGTGCTGCTATGTGTCCCCGGGCTGCTCTTACATTAACCTCAGCTGTGACACCGTGGCCAATGAGGAAGGGATAAACAGAGTCAAGGGGAGGAGTCAAGGGGAGGTGACGTGCTCTAAACCCGGGCTTACTGCGCGCCGCCCCAGGCTACACATGCATTTCCATAACAGCCATAAATTGGATTTTACGGCAAATCACAGACAACAATGGCTGTCTCTCCCTACAGCGAGGATCTACAAGAACCTGTGTGTGTGTGTGTGTGTGTGTGTGTGTGTGTGTGTGTGTGTGTATGTGTGTGTGTGTGTGTGTGTGTGTCTGTGTGTGTGTGTGTGTGTGTGTGTGTGTGCGTCTTGGTGCCTAAACGCGCTCGTCTCGCTCGACGTATGAAATCGTCCTGACCGTAAGCACCTTCTCTTTACAGCCGTGACCTGTTATCCATTTAGTTGAGGAGAGCCGGGGGTCCTCCTCTCCTCCATGCCAGCACAGTCTCCCTCCAAACAAGCCCCCCCGCCAGGCACACTCTGGGCTGGGGAGAAGCACCTAGCCGTGCCCCCTGCTTCTGTCTGAGGCCTAACAGGTGCCATAGTGATGGAGGAGTAATGCACGGAGAGACACAAGGGGGAAGCGATGCATACTGACTTCCTGGTTTGGTAAAGGGTTAGCTGTAGAGGTCCAAAAAACCCTGCAAAATAATGTCGTTTAGACTTTAGTCCCGAATTGCATTACTGTAAAAATATTGGATATAGACTTCCGAAGTATGTGATGTTTGAAATATTTGCCATTTTGTTCCAAAGAGATACCCACAGAGAAAAAGTGAATCGGTATCATATTTTTCAGAATATCTCAGATGTATTTTCAGCACCTTCTCCTAATCAGTAATCAGTTCAGCACCAATGAAGAAAGAGGTGCTCGTCACCCAGAATAATAATAAGCTG
>NC_139647.1:15763645-15766145 GCF_964638095.1 Poromitra crassiceps
GGCGGTGCGTTGTGCGCGCGCGTGTGTGTGTGCGTGACGTGTGTGTGTGCATGTGTGACAGTGTGCGCACTGGGCCTGTGTGAGTTTCTTTGTTGAGTGTGTATGAGTGAGCATAATATGTGTTTGTACAGTATATGTCCAAACTTTGTTTTGTTGTTGTTGTTGTTGTTGTTGTTTCTTTATGTTGACATGTGTTGTCATTTGACATGTGTTGTCATTCTTTATGTTGACATGTGTTGTCATTTGGGGCGGCTTTAGCTCAGGAGGTAGAGCGGGTTGGCCAATGACGCAAGGGTTGGCGGTTCGATCCCCGCTCCCTCCCAGCTGCTGTCGTTGTGTCCTTGGGCAAGACACTTAACCCTCCTTGCTCCCGATGGTGTGTAGGCACCCCTGCGTGGCAGCCTGCCACCATTGGTGTATGAATGGGTGAATGTAGAATATCTACTGATTGTAAAGCGCTTTGGATAAAAGCGCTATATAAATGCAGACCATTACCATGAACTGTAAACATTGACTTGAAGAAATCCCCTTGACCTGAACAAAATGTCATTTTCCCATTCTTTGTGTTGAGAGGAAAACATGATAATTGATGTCTTGTAAACAGACAAAAGAAGGGAAAGTGTTTGGAGGATTAGTTTTCAAAAATGAGACACACACACACACACACACACACACACACACACACACACACACACAGAATATAACCAGGCTTCTGGGAGAATTGACACAGAAATGTTTACAATCATCCCTCCTCCACCCTTGAACCTTGTTGACCCCTTTAAATGTGGGAAGTCCATAGGATCTGTCCTGTGTCTCTCAGAGGAGAGAACATAGGATCTGTCCTGTGTCTCTCAAAGAGAGAACATAGGATCTGTCCTGTGTATCTCAAAGGAGAGAACATAGGATCTGTCCTGTGTCTCTCAGAGGAGAGAACATAGGATCTGTCCTGTGTCTCTCAGAGGAGAGAACATAGGATCTGTCCTGTGTCTCTCAGAGGGAGAGAACATAGGATCTGTCCTGTGTCTCTCAGAGGAGAGAACATAGGATCTGTCCTGTGTCTCTCAGAGGAGAGAACATAGGATCTGTCCTGTGTCTCTCAGAGGAGAGAACATAGGATCTGTCCTGTGTCTCTCAGAGGAGAGAACATAGGATCTGTCCTGTGTCTCTCAGAGGAGAGAACATAGGATCTGTCCTGTGTCTCTCAGAGGAGAGAACATAGGATCTGTCCTGTGTCTCTCAGAGGAGAGAACATAGGATCTGTCCTGTGTCTCTCAGAGGAGAGAACATAGGATCTGTCCTGTGTATCTCAAAGGAGAGAACATAGGATCTGTCCTGTGTATCTCAAAGGAGAGAACATAGGATCTGTCCTGTGTCTCTCAGAGGAGAGAACATAGGATCTGTCCTGTGTCTCTCAGAGGAGAGAACATAGGATCTGTCCTGTGTCTCTCAAAGGAGAGAACATAGGATCTGTCCTGTGTCTCTCAGAGGAGAGAACATAGGATCTGTCCTGTGTCTCTCAAAGGAGAGAACATAGGATCTGTCCTGTGTCTCTCAAAGGAGAGAACATAGGATCTGTCCTGTGTCTCCTCAGAGGAGAGAACATAGGATCTGTCCTGTGTCTCTCAGAGGAGAGAACATAGGATCTGTCCTGTGTCTCTCAGAGGAGAGACATAGGATCTGTCCTGTGTCTCTCAGAGGAGAGAACATAGGATCTGTCCTGTGTCTCTCAAAGGAGAGAACATAGGATCTGTCCTGTGTCTCTCAGAGGAGAGAACATTCGGGTACCCGTTAAAGGATGAAATTAAATGTAGTAATGGATATTTTCTTCTTTTTTTAATCAAGTCTTCGATGAAATATTAATTTCCTCACAATGTTTGTGAGATTGTGTTTTTTCTTTTTTATTCCAGCTTGTCATCGTTGATAACATTGGAGTTTGAAGCCCCCCCCCCCCCATCAAATGATTCTAAACTGAAATAGAAATTACTTGCTACTGGAATGCTCTCTCTCTCTCTCTCTAGAGAGAACATACATTGAGAGAGAGAGAGAGAGAGCGAGAGACACAGATGATGACTCACGCTTGGCCGGGTTGACGTATTGATGTGGAACGTTACCTGGGAAGACGCCTCCAGGAAAGTTAAATATCTCATGATGTGCAAAGTCCTCTTTCAAAAGAAACCGGTGGGAAATGTGTCTGGCCCTCGGCGCTCTGCTCTGTGTGGTCGCTACAGGGAGGGTAGAGGGACGCTAGCCCAATTCAATTCAATTCAATTCAATTCAATTCAATTCATTTATTTGTTCGATAGGGGACAGTGTTACATTAATGAACATTTAAAAAAAATGTAAATGCACGACAATTGCAGTCACAAGACTGGTTTCCATTGTTGTCCCCCTGCCAGATGATACAGGCTTAGAGTCCTGATAGGGGTAAAAAGTAACATAGTGCAACAAAAATATATTTAAAATGTAAACACAATGCAAAGTGCAAAGTGCGAACCTGAGA
>NC_139647.1:15783645-15796145 GCF_964638095.1 Poromitra crassiceps
TATCGACAGTAGGAAGATGCGAACTTTTGCAATGGAAACAGATTTTGCGAATTAACGATGACTACCAGATGTGACTTCACTTCCGCTTTATGCTACTCCGGGGGGAAATGGTGGCGATTAGCGCCAGGCAGTCTGAATGAAATTGAATGTAACGTTCCCAATTCTATGTATTAAATTCTAAAAAACGACCCTCAACATTTGGGAAGGCTAAGCCACACAACTAGTTCGTTATAATCTAACATCATGCTTTGAAGGCGACTTTACGACGATGACGATGACGGTGATGACTCAATCAAAGCAGGTCTCCGCTGATAGAGATCTCACAGGCACACAGGCACGTTACGCCTCCTCCTGACGAGAAGCGCCACCGACTGCTCAACCTGCCGACTCCCAAAACTCGCTAAACAAAACTGAATGGAAACATGCATAAATTCGCATTTTATTTTGCGGATTTTCACAAAATTCGATACATGAATTATGCGATACATTTGGATGGAAACCCAGTTACTGTCTCTTGTTTATTTACAAGGCTCTGATTGGACAGCTTCCTTTGTATTTGTGTTCACTTCTAAACCAGGTTAACACAAACTATCAGACACGCTCACGATCTCACATTAGACTGTCAGTCCCGCGAGTGAGATCTGAGCAAGGTAAGACTGCATTTTCTTTTTATGCACCAGATGGATGGAATCGGCTCCAGGACACTTTAAAACTGGAGCAACTGATCTCCCTGGAATCATTTAAAGTAGCTACTCCTCGAAAGCACTGTACGTGAAGCAGTGTTTCCCATACATAAAGGAATTTGTGGCATACATACCGCCATCTGCTCGCTACCCAGGCACTTGTGTATGTACAATGTATGTACTTAACCTAACTAACTTAACCTAACTAACTATCCGGTGTGCACAACACTGTCAGCCTAAACTCCGGCTGACACCCCAAAAACCTACAATCCGCTACAGAAAAATGTATATTGTTTGTTTATTAACTGGCCCCTCGCCTTCTATCATTTCACGAAAGTGGCAAAGCAAGTTGAGTATCCCTGACCTATAGGGAGAAATTTAGTTTGTCATTGTAAACCCACAGCACAGTAATGATGACATGTTCTTCATAGATCTAGCCTTTTAATTTTGCTCTTAAGCTTTCTCAAAGTACACCAAATTCATGCATTTTACTTTAAAATGTTTAAAAAAATCTCACGGGGGGGCATGCCCCCGCATCCCCCTAGGGGGTCTGCGGTCCCCCACCACAAATTCTCAAAATCCTGTGGGAAACACTGCGTGAAGAGTGCACTTGTTTTATCTAAACTGTTTTATCATCTCTGTCTGTACATTTCTGTATGTGCTAGGGCTGGGACGGATCAGAAAACCCACGGATCGGATCGCGTGACGGATTTTGAGCCACGGATCACGGATTTTTCGGATCAGCAAAAAAAAAATATATAGGCTACAGTATATCAGATTTTTTCTCTCAAAATTAGATTTTCGATTTGAATTTTTAATACTATTATACTTCTCTAACCATTTGTTGCCCTGCACAGCTCAAAAAAAAAAAATTCTCATGACACAATTTATGCTTTTACTCTGAAGGCAAAACAACCCAACTTCCTGTTTTAGGTGGCACTGCGCCTAACTTCCTGAATGTTGCGTGCTAACGTAGTCACTTGACACGAGTAGGCTACAGACCAGACCGGGTGAGTCTGGAAACATAACGTTGATGCTACGTTATGCTACTCGGTGGCCCCACGTGTTGTTTTGTTGTTATGTGTCCAAGGCAACATTTCACCGTCCAGTGATAAAATGTGTTCGTGAAACGTGTGCGTGTGTGTGTGTGTGCGTGTTGTGGCTCTCCTATCTTGTGCAGCGCGCAACATGCTGCTCGCATTCCTGTGCTTTTTCAGAGGTGTTGAAATAAGTTTGCTGTCTTTAGTAGCCAGCTAGCCACAGCCTTCAGAGAGACTTTACAGCGAAGGGATGAGGAAGCTCACTTGTGCATGCCATGATGCCTGTCTGTGTCTGGCTGCGCTGCAGGCGTTCTCATACACTAACGTTAAACGTTAAATGAAACGAAAGGGGGGGGGGGGGGGGGGGGGGGGGGGGTCCGCGGACCACGATGTTCCGAACCGTGTGCCGAACCGTGGGGGCTGATCCATACGGGTCACGGATTATCCGTGATCCGTCCCAGCCCTAGTATGTGCTCTTTGTAACAGGGCGCTCTGAAATGAGAGTTCGCTCTCAAGGGCCTTTCCCTGTATGAATAAAGGTCAAATAAAAAAAAAAAAAATAAATAAATAAAATGGTGATCAACATTACATAAAAGGCACACAGTGACAGCGCACAATCAATCAACAGCACTGCGTTTTGTACAAGACATACAAATAAACAGCATGATGAGAGAACAACAGCAGCATTATAGGCCCTATGCTTGTCCAACAACACTGACTGACCTCTGAACAGCAGAAAAGATAAATACAGTAACATGAAAATAGTCTACTCACCCCGGCTAGCTGCTCCAGCATCGTCTGTAGGTTCTACACGGTCCGCAACTGCAGCACTTTCTTGATCATCTCTCGAGACAGACTTTCGACTTGCATCGAAAATCTGTCGGCAGGTTCCGTCCAAAGGGGTGTAACAGCGCTTGTGTAAGCCCTCCTTCTGGTTCACCCACAGCAGACTGGAGGACCACCCACAGCAGACTGGAGGACCACGCAACAACTTCTCTCAGGTTCACGCCATTTACTTTCCAGCAGAGCTGTAAACAAACACATGAATGGATGGTGATGACAGACAATTACACACAGCTCCTTGCCCCACAGGTGAAGACGTCAGCCAGCAAAAGGGGTACTGTACAACTTTTTCCACATAGTGATCGTGTCGTTTTTCTTTTTACAAAATAAAATAAAACCTCTACAAATAAAAACATGCAAATATGTATTCTGTGTTCTTCTCACGTAAACTACCATGAACCCATTTTTTCTACATTTATATGAAAAAATAAATACACAAAATTATTCTATCCACCTTATTTCTAGCGGCCATGATGCCTATGCGTTTTTCTTCCGGTGTGATCCTCCCAGCCTTGTTGCTGACAGCTTGACACCCGTCTGGGCGAACGGAGCAAATCAATAATCAGGTCCAGCTTGGCAGAAATCGTGTGGATAAATATCCCTAGAGCGCAGTGCGCATCCTACTGTGGCTAATGTTAGCGGCTAGCTAGCTATGTTACATGGCAGTAAAACGCCACTAAATGACCAAATTGATTTAACTTTTAACCATTTTGAATAACACTGTTTCCATACGGACCCTAGGGGTGGGAATCATGGAGTAACTCACGATACGATACGGCCACGATACTTGGCCCTCGATAACAATATTATCACGATACAGCGATTCTGCGATAATCGATATATTGGAAGAAATTTTACCTACGATACATCATAATATCTGTGTAACTGAAGAGAAAAAAATAGCCCTAAAAGGCAAGAAGCAGGTATTATTAGGGGTGCACCGATCGATCGACACGCAATCTGTATCGGCCGATTTGGACCTCAAATATGTGATCTGCTGTTTCCGATATTCCTTTAATGTTGCCGATCGCATAGCCGATCATGCTGCACGTGAGAAACATGAGGCAGCCCATTTTCATGTCTTCAATGTCTATCGTTTAACTTTCATATTGTGCTCTAACGTTTATATCATTGTGTTGCAAAGCACACGCTTTGCTTTCGTCAGTGTACTCACCTCCATGCACACACCGCACCAGACTGTCAACACACCCCTTGCGTCTTTGAATCACACAAATCAGCTGGTGATTAGAGCAGCCTCAGCAGAGAGAAGTTACCTCCAGTCCTCCCGCCTACCGAGGCATTTGCATGCTGTTAAGTCCGTGTGTATTAAAGTCCCAGATTGACACGGTGGTAGTCGGGGTAGTGCACGCGCACACACAGACAATTTCCACGCAAGCATTGATGTTCCCGCGGGCACTTTGAAGGAAGCGAAAGTGTGCGGCTGAGTATGTGGATGTGCGCTCTGTTCAGACGGACTTTCTTCCTTTCTTTGAACATCAGTTGAACATGTTCTAATCCCCTTCTTCCATGTGTGCGTATATGACCAACCAGTAAGTCATTATTATGTTAATATTCCTGTATTGCATTCCCTTTTGGTTTTAGATCGATCTACCTGCAATCATTGCAATAACGTTTGTTGCGTGCATTTGCCGTTTGATTGTCTGTTGCGCTAATTAATGCCACTACTCAGATGGAGTTTAGCTGGTGTGTAGCTTGTGATTCTGTTGTTTCTCCCGTCATGTAACCCTGTCACCATTATGTAGATCGCACTCATAGTGCTGCTAATTATAACACTGTAACTCGGCCTCGATGGGCGGGTCGTTTTGATGTTCGTTCGATGCGGATCCCAATGTATGACGGTTATTGTGCATAACCCCGGTTCTATGAGTGGGAGCTCTTTGGCTTTAGTCATGGTTCAAGACTGGTGTTTAAGAGTAACTGACTTACAGTTTACCTAATTATCATTTATATATTATTAGTTGTTAATTATCACTATAATTGGCCTATATAACAGCAAGCTTGGTTACTGACCTGTTTGTATATTTTATTGCCTCCTTTTTCCAGACCACACACAATCCTACTATTCCTGTCATAATGCTGTAAAGAGCCTATACTGCTGTACTGTACTGAAGAGAACTGACAACTAAACGGTTGAACTCCCATCTGTCTCCTGCCTCGTGTTTTTACGGACACCCCAGGGCGTATATATATATATATCGGTGATCGGTAATCGGTAATCGGTGATCGGTCGATGATCGGTTGGGCAGATATTTCTCATAGGTGATCGCCAATCGGTGATCGGTGGCAAAAAACGTGATCGGTGCACCCCTAGGTATTATGTATTTATTAGCAGAGTAAGTACCTAAGTATCAATATTTTTGACAACCCTAGGACTCTGTTTATCAAAATGGCTGTGGGGAATCAGTTTAAAAATCCTGCATATTTTAATAACATATCGATACTTGGTGCCAGTGTATCGATAACGTATCGTAACTGGAAATATCACGATACCGTGAGTATCGATATTTTGTCCCACCCCTAACGGACCCCCAGCGTTGGTTAGTTGTTTATAACGTGACTATATTTATAACTTTTATAACGTACTCCAGTTTCCGGTTCGATTCGGCTCTGCAGCCAAAGAGTATAACAAAGGAAATGGCAAACTGCAACAATAAGTCACGTTAAACCAGAACTTGTACCCACAATTATTTGTACAGTGGGGCATTAAAAAATAAGGTGGATACAAAGTTCTTACAGTGTTCATAAAATAGTGCAAACATACCTGTAAACAAACACAGGAATGTGGATGGTGATGACAGACAATTACACACAGCTCCTTGCCCCTGTACACCAGAATAGGAATACAATCAACACACTGAAGCAGTCGCCATGTTGCATTAGTTGCACAATACTAAAGGTCTCAGTATAGTGGAGCGAGGCTCCGCAAGGCGGAGCTCCGTGAGTCACGTGCGGACTCCGCGCTGGGGCCCATGCTTTTATAGTCAGAACGGCAGCCAAGTGATCAGCATGTTGCATTGTACAATGGTAAAGGTGAGAACAGCCCATGAAAAGTCACAATGAAACGCTATTATGTGCAGTACTACTGAGTGCGCTTTCACTCTCAAACGACCGTATAGAACTTATTCGATTGATGTAACTCACGTACAGGCACGCCCACCGCCGCCATGCTGTCGACATAGCGCTGCAGCTCTCAAGTGACAGCCTATGTAAGGGCAGCATTTATAGGAACCTAGCCGCTGTTAGCGTTAGCTGTATGGTTCCTGTTGTGTTCGGATGATGACCTGCGTTAGGCATGGCTGTAGTAATGACAGCAATAAAGTCCCCGTGGTTTGTTTCTATCTCTACCGTCCACAGACGTGAAGGGAGCGAGACTGAGGATACGTCAGCAGCACAGGAGAGGTGTGTGGATAGTTGGGAGAGACAGGTGAAACTTTCTGACAGCTTCTCACAGCAAAGTCTGTTCACCTCGTTTTTTCTTTTGTTTAGTATTACAGGCATTAACGGCAGCATACAAACAACAACTCTGGGGTTTTTATTGCTGTCATCACTATTGCTATTTTGTAATGGAACAGAAACGACAATAAGGCCGTTACTATAGTTGTCAGCTGCTGCAGCGGAAAAATCTTCAGGTACGCGCTGTGCCGCTGCGGGGACGCCCCTCGCTCCTCCCCCACGCCTGGCACGGCGCGGCGACCATAAAACAAGCTTGAACGACAGGGCATGACACCCAGCAGGTAACCACTACTACACAAGCTAACAGACTTCACTCAAAACAACAACATTGACGGTGGAACTGCAACATACAGACAGTCACATTGCGTGACCAGACTAGTCATGTCACTTCCTATACGCTTTGATTTGAGTGAAGTTAGATTTATAATGTTACACACTTGACTAAGCAAGACTCCAGTGAGTCAGTGTGTTGGAATCATACATTTCTTTACTGGCATTCTGCAAATTAGACATACAGACGTAGCTGTGTTATTCACACGTTTCTGTCTCGTCACTGTAGACCGGAAACTGTGTCTTTTTCTCTTATTTAAATAAAAATGACAAAATACAGCATCCATAGCATAAACATAAATAAATCATACAAAACATGAATACTCCTCTTCCTTCTTTAGCGTCACTCACAGAATTCACAGGTTGGTAGAAGTGATTCAATCATCTTGAATTATAGAATGTACTTAAAACACAGACAATTTACACATGAAACAGCACCACAGGGCACAACCCCTAGCAAGAGTTAGCTACAATTAGCATAGCTGCTAACGTTTATCTACTTGTTCTAAAAACATTCACAGGCGGAATTACAAACGGCCAACTATATTCCCACCCTCCTTAACATACCCTATGACACCATATGTGTTTACCAAACCCATGTTGTCCTGCTTACCTGCAAATTAGACATCAGACGTAGCTGTATTATTCACACGTTTCTGTCTCGTCACTGTAGACCGGAAACTGTGTTTTCCCTGTCTACTAGCTGCTTGACAGATGTTGCTCATTATTGGCGATACTCCCTCTGGCGGCCGGAGGGCGCCACTACCGTAAGCTACCTTATGTGTGGTCATTGCAGGGAAATGGAGTACAGTAGTAAACAATGTTCTGTTGACTTTAAAACATAACTAAAAGAATGCCTGTATAACCCAATGAAATAAACACAATAAAATGAAATAGAATGAGTAGCCTACTAAAATAAACAATAGGGGGTAGCCTGGTTCTATACCCTCACAATAACTTAGCATTTGACAAAAGCCACGGAGCTGTTTCAGTACATAGGCTACCACAGGTGAAGACGTCAACAAGCAAAGGGGGCGAGCCGAGCTGACGACTTCCAGATTGTTAGCTGGCCCGCCCCCAACGCCGGACCCGGCTGGGGAGGCTTCAGAATAGAGCTGTGCTGTGGAGCGGCTTCAGAATAGAGCTGTGTTGTGGAGCGGTAGGCAGTTTTTAGGAGTGATTGGAAGATTAAGGCCACCTGAAAGGCCAATTTGACCCCATTTTCACTATGATGGCTCAGCCGATTTCCTGCACAGTCGCCCAGAGGCTGGACTCACACACACACACACACACACACACACACACACACACACACACACACACACACACACACACACACACACGCATGTGGGTGTGTCTGTTCATATGTGCAAAACACAAATGCTTACATGGACACATGTGTGTGAGTTGCCATTGGTGACAGAGAGCAATGGATGAGAGTGAGTGAGGCAGAGAGAGATGAAGAGCAGAGTGGGAGCTCCAGGTGATTCAGGCCCCTTTCACACATGCAGGAATCTAACAGAAATTGTCTGGGTCACGATCACACAATCACACGACAAATCTATCTTGCTACACTTCCCTCTAGTGGTTTGAATCCGAAAAAGACCAAGACCAGCGTCCTATGAGGCAGCTGCGGGCGGGCTTTAGGTGTGACACCAGCGAGAAGCATCGCCGCCTAGATGGTGATAGACAGATGGTTCATCCAATCACCTGCAAAGTACTTTTTGAAAAGTGCCATCCCCTTTTAAATGGTTTCCAGAGCGAGATCCCAGATGCATATACGTAAAACACACACACACACACACACACACACACACACACACACACACTCACACACACACACACACACACACACACACACACACACACACACACACACACACACACACACACACACACACACACACACACACACACACACACACACACACTTCCCAGAGGCAGCAAGTTTCTTAAATGAATAAATAGCACAACTGCACCTTTTTGTTTTAATCTGCTGCTTTATTTTATCTTCAGATCTGCTGCTATTATTACTGTACTATTTTATTATATCCTTTTATTTTGCCATTCTGGCATAACAGCACTTTATTATGTTGCCTTCTTAAAATCATATACATTTTACCATGCCCTGTGCCGACATGCTGAATCTATCCATGTCTACCATGTTTTAGTGTCTGTCATGTGCTCTCTGTATTTGTGTTTCTCTTTTTCATACCATGTTGGAGGTGTGGCTTGTGAACAAGAATTCCAATGCATTTTAATGTAAATTTTTATGCAAATGGTAAATAAACTTGAACTGAACTGAACATACATGCTGGAACCATGTCCAAATAGACCCGAACCCATGTCCCTTGCATCTCTACTTATGGGTTTGCTAGTAGCATCTATGACATCACCGATGATGTGATCAGCGATTATGACATCACTGGCGCCGTGAAGTGTCCGTGGCTCTGATGATGATGATGCCATCGCCGAGGATGTCACATCATTGATGAGGTCATCGTATCCGATGATGTCACTTTGCCACTGCTGATGATGTCATCGCTGTATGACATCATCATCATGATGATGTCATCGCTGTATGACATCATCTGATCACTCTCATTTTGATGTCATCGCTGTCGTTGCTCCCCATTGTGATGTTATACATCACTGATGATGTCACTCCTCATGGTTGCTCCAGGGAACCGGCCGGCCTGATTGGCCCTGGATTGAGCCCCTTGGCGAATAAGAGCCTTTCTAACACCCTGTGTTGTGTCTCCACCATAGGCCAAGCTGGAGTGTCCTTTCCAGGGTGTAGGTGTAAGTGGGTGGGTGGTGTGTGGTTGATGCAAACCTGGGCAATGTGGAAGGAGGACAGGCTGTTGCCAATGCAGCCGGTGGATCCAAAGGAGCAGCAGAGAGCCATTACAGTTTGGTACCAGCGCCGTCGCAGGAGCTGCCAGAACAAGCTTTATAGACCCGCCTTAGGGGCTCCTGCACCTGATTTTTCCTCCAGGTTTACTCCTGAAGTTTTTCCTCTGAGTGGATATAACCGCAAGGCAGCTGATGTTTTAAATCTGAGTTGTCCTTCTCCTAGGGAGCCTGCCAGTGCCAGCCAAGGCTAACGAGCTCTACCCGCGCCAGCTTTGCATGTAACCCTGGCAGGGGCCCTGAGAGGGGCTACTCTCCAGCTCAGAGCAGAGTAATAGCGGTTAAGAGGTTGCTCCACACAAAACCATGGAACTCCCGCACCAGGGCTCCCATGTGTTGTTGCCAGGACAGGTTCAGGCTCCGTTGTCTGCAGAAGACATAACAACACACATGAGTAGCCTTCTGTTCTCTTCCTGTACATCTGCTCCCTCAGCAATGCAAATGCCCTGCCGGATGTGTGGTCCCGCACATGTCATACCATCAAAGTATCACGTACTACCCCCCCACTGGGCACGGTGGCATCCGGTGGCTCCATCCTCCAATGCTTCTTCTAGATCCTGTTTTGGGAGCCTGAGGCATGGTGGATTTAGGTCCAGGTTGAATGTACCGGTTGTTCCGGCATTGCTGGAAGAGGGTTGAGGTGCCTCTGATCTAAACGGCCATGCAGCTCACCACAGGACCGTCCCCCCGCCCCCCACTCTTCTGTTGTTTTTCGTAGAAGAGGATGTACGCTTTCTTCTTCCGCTCCCTGCAGACAGAGTTGCCGGTCGTCTTGGTGATCCGCTCGTCATCGTACGTGAGCCAGTGGTCCGTCTGCTTGTCTGACTCTCTCGGTAGACCCTTCTGGTAAACCCCATCACTGATGTAATGGCCTGAGTGCAGTGAGGAGCCGAGGTGGCTCACTACGCTCACCAGACAGTATCGACTCACCCCCACGGGATCTTTCTCCTGACCGTCAGGAGGGCTGACAGGGGTCACACGGTCAGCAGTCTGTACCTGTCCAGATTTCACCAGCAGCTCTCTGGACAGAACAACAGGCTGCTTATTCTTCAGGTATCCGGATGGTGTGTAAGTGAAACGTTTTAAGTGGAGGACCAGCACATTGGGCGTGGTCGAGAAGAACCACTGTCTGGCAGAGTCGCATGCTCCACACTCCTCACAGTGATAATCCCAGTCGTCTTCCATCAGTTTTTGCTGCAGCAACTGGCAAACTGAGCCTCCACCAGGCACCAGCTCCAGGGAAAGCATGAGGAAAGGGATGTCCTCCCTGATCAATGACTGCTCACCGCATCCCCTGCAGGTCCTGACGCTCTGCATCGTGAAAGCCAGGTGACTCTCCACTGGGCAGATGTAAACCTTGCCCCTTTCTGACGCTGCTGCCTCCAGCAGTGACCCCACAGACCACATCTGCTCCAGCAGACAGCTGAGGAAGTCATGGGCATCTTGTTGTACGTTGTCTTTGAACCTGTCCTCTCCTGTCTCTGAACTTGCCATGGCGGAGACGGTCCTCTTGAATTTCCTGAGGACTTCCGATTTGTGTCTCTCGATGTTGGCGGAGTAACAAGTCACCACTCCGACGTCCACAAACCGCCTGATGAGTTTAGCCTCAGGGGCTGAACTCCAAACGGCACGTTGGCGGGTGAACTCCCGAAAGAACGGTCGCAAGGTTCGGAGGCTCTGCAGACTGGAGTTGATGTAGCAGGTCTGCCCCAGGTTTGGAAACCCTACGAGGTCGAGCGGCTCCGTGGGGAGACCGTGGGTTAGAGTTAGGGTTGGGTTAGCTGGAAGTCCGTGGCTTATCCGAGCCTGGACTAGTGGTATCTGGGGATCTGGAACAGCCTTCTTGTAGGCTGCCTTAGCGGAGGCAGACTTCTTAAGGGTTCGCGACGCGCACGTTCCTCTTTTTCCGACTGTGTCCACTTTGGTGGGACAAGTGGACTCCACCACCTCCTCCTTCTGCATGTGGAACATCTCAGGTGCTGCTGTGACTGGGGTGGATTGAGGATCGCCGACCCCATTCTCCTCTCCGGGATCCGTCAAGCTGTCGACACTCCCCTGTGGACTGCCAGGCAGTTTGTTGCCAACAGCCTCAACCACCTGAACTTTTGCTTCTTTGTTTTTTGTTTTTTTGTAGTTCTGAGGATTGTAAGCAGGACAGGAGAACATGCTTGACATCTATTTGTTACTGTACTTGGCTTTTAACTGTTCGACTAACCAATTTTATCAATCACAATGAGTATTACATCATTGTGATTGTATTTCTTTTATTGTATGCATTTAACAGGTGCTTTTAATAACATCTAGGGACGGTCATTGCAAATTAGCCTCGGGCTATAAATGCTGTGGTACAGAACATGAGATGTTTTGGTAAACGTTATGTGTGTATCTGTCCCTACACAAATAAATGAAATCAAATGAAATCAAAAACTGACAGACACGCTGATGAAGGCCAGATGGCCAAAAGCGCTTTGTGCTAATAGATAAATCAGTGAAGTCGTACATTATCCTGCTGTCCCGTGGTGACATCATCAGATAGATACATGTCGCTCTGATCTCTGATGATGTCACCTCCCATGGTGACATCATCGGATACTTGTTGCTAATGTCCCTCCGGTCGATCCATTCTAGCATCGACAATAAGGCCTCTGGGTTGTGAGTCAGTCAGCCTTCCGACCTTCAGGCAACAAGACTATGACAAGTATATGACAAGCAGCATTTCTATGTGGTGATGATGTCACCACGGGAGGTGACCTCATCGGATACTTGCTCAGGGTTGTGAGTCAGTCAGCCTTCCAACCTTCATTCAGACAGAGGCAGATTTAGGCTGGCAGCCAGCTGCCTGGTAAAGATAACTACTTGAACAAGACTAAGTTGAAACCTACATGCCAGGCAGCATGTGTTACTGAGGACATCACTGAAGACGTCATTTGTCCTCAGGGGTCTGAGTCAGTCAGCCTTCTGACCTCACTTCAAATCTCATTCCTCCCATCTCCCATTCATATCCAACTATCCCTCCTTCTCTTGCCTCTTCCACTCACTCCATCTCTCACATCTTCTCCCCCTCTCTCCTTCCACCCCTCTTCATGGCTGTCAGGCAGGCAGGCAGGAGGCATCACGGGGCGTTCCGTGATTTGCATACGATAAATAAATGAGGTGAACCAATCAAGAGAGCCTCTTGTGTGTGTGTGCGTGTGTGTGTGTGTGAGCGAGTTGGGGT
>NC_139647.1:15811145-15813645 GCF_964638095.1 Poromitra crassiceps
CACCAGGCCATCACAGCAGAGAGAGAGAGAGAGAGAGAGAGAGAGAGAGAGAGGGAGAGGGAGGCCACCAGGCCATCACAGCAGAGAGAGAGGGAGAGAGAGAGAGAGAGAGAGAGAGAGAGAGAGAGAGGCCACCAGGCCATCACAGCAGCACTAATGGGTTTCATTCAGCAGGTGAACTGTAGTAACGCTGATAAATGCACTTCCTTGAATGTCAGCAAATGTCACCTGAGAAGCCATTTGCTGCAGCTCTAATAGCTTCAAACCTGCAGAGGAAGTGAACGAAAAGACGAGGCTCTGAGGTGAGAGGAGGATGAGGAGGGAGGAAGAGGAGGACGAGGAGGGAGGAAGAGGAGGTGAGAGGAGGGAGGAAGAGGAGGAAGAGGAGGTGAGAGGAGGAAGAGGAGGTGAGAGGAGGATGAGGAGGGAGGAAGAGGAGGTGAGAGGAGGACAAGGAGGGAGGAAGAGACGATGAGACATGCGGAGCGAGAGACAGAGAGAGGGGACAGACAAATAGAGCAGCAGAACAGAGGGGATGAGACAGAGAGAGAGAGCAGCAGAACAGACAGAGAGAGAGAGCAGCAGAACAGAGGGGATGAGACAGAGAGAGAGAGAGCAGCAGAACAGAGGGGATGAGACAGAGAGAGAGAGAGCAGCAGAACAGAGAGAGAGAGAGCAGCAGAACAGAGGGGATGAGACAGAGAGAGAGAGAGCAGCAGAACAGAGAGAGAGAGAGCAGCAGAACAGAGGGGATGAGACAGAGAGAGAGAGCAGCAGAACAGAGAGAGAGAGAGCAGCAGAACAGAGGGGATGAGACAGAGAGAGAGAGCAGCAGAACAGAGAGAGAGAGAGCAGCAGAACAGAGGGGATGAGACAGAGAGAGAGCAGCAGAACAGAGGGGATGAGACAGAGAGAGAGAGAGCAGCAGAACAGAGGGGATGAGACAGACAGAGAGAGAGCAGCAGAACAGAGGGGATGAGACAGAGAGAGAGAGAGCAGCAGAACAGAGGGGATGAGACAGACAGAGAGAGAGCAGCAGAACAGAGAGAGAGAGAGCAGCAGAACAGAGGGGAACAGGGTTGGGCTGTTGTCACTTCCACATGATTAAGCAATTAGCTATTTGAGATGTCTCCACCAAGGTGCTTCAGCCAGACAAAGACAAAGAGAGCTGTTTCAAACAGGCTATACGCACTCTCTCTCTCTCTCTCTCTCTCTCTCTCTCTCTCCTTCCCCATTCACCTACTGTATATCTCTTGTCTTGTCTCTGTATCTACGTATCCATGGATTTATATAGCCTACTGTATCTATGTTCAACACGTTTCTGTCTGTCTGCCAGTTAGCCTTCCTCTCCTGTGCACATGCCTGATCTGTACAGACACCCTGCTTTGTGTGGAGCCAGAGTTACCATCATTAACTGTAATGTGAGAACTTCCAGGCACAGTTGACTGGCCTGAAAATCAGCACACAAGGCGTGCGTTCAAATATGCCAGGTAACACTTCATATGAATAGTCCACCTAGTCTAGTCCGCCTATAGTCCACCTAGTCTAGTCCGCCTATAGTCCACCTAGTCTAGTCTGTCTATAGTGTTTGTAACATTTCAACAGCGTATTAGAGTTGACATTCAACAATTCAAATAGGGCTGGGTTGAAAAAAATCGATATATCGATATTGAATCGATATTCATGTGAAGGAACAAGTATCGATACATAAATCCCAGTATCGATATTTTTCTTGTTTTTCTTTTTTTTTAAATAAACATAGGCTGTGTGGTAGTTAAAACATAGTTTCAAGTTGATGTTTATTAATGTTTGTAGTTTTGCACTATAATGTTTGTGAACTGGAAATGTTCATGAGCTGTATTTTATTTTATTTTATTTTATTTACAAAGCATTTATACTTTATGAAACACTGTTTACAACATGCTGCTGTTCAATGATTCTGTTGTATAGTGGAAATCTAAATTTGTTTGGCTTCTCACAGAAGACTGTAAAGAAAGAGACAGAAGACTGTAAAGAAAGATAAGATGTTGAATGACTATGTTGGTCATGTTTAAATAAAAAAGAATTACGTAATGTAACTGCTTGCTTTATGGTCAATTCTTAATGTAAATATTAATATCTTTTAATAATGGACCAGGTTAGAGGGTTCCTTGTACAATTTACAGCATTAGTTCTTTGAGAATCTCTTCCATTATCAAAGCAAAACTGGTATTGTAACTAAAATATCGATATCGAATCGTATCGTATCGTATCGGAAATCGTATCGACTTGGGACCTTGTGTATCGGAATCGTATCGTATCGGGAAGTCAGTGGCGATACCCAGCCCTACAATTCAACTGTTTGACTTTTGACCTGTGGATAACCAATTCCTGGAATGGAAGCAAACCGACTTTCTGTGTGGAGTTGTCCCTGTGTTTGTGTGGCTTTCCTCCCACAGTCTAAAGGTATGCTGTGTTTGTGTATGGAATATAATAGTATGTATATATGATGTATGTAACC
>NC_139647.1:15818645-15841145 GCF_964638095.1 Poromitra crassiceps
GTATGGAATTTTGAAATGGAAAATGGAAAGGAACCATAATAAAATAAAGCTGATAAATATTCAATTTGATTCTTTCAACGTCTTAGCCTTTCAAAGTACATCACAAACGGTCCATTTTGCTGCAACGCTACAGCGCTGTGTAATCCAGAACATTACTTCCTGGAACTATTGCAAAGGTAAACAACTGGTCCATTGGAGTGAATGGAGATGACGCAACTCTTATATCTCCATGGCTCTGTGTTCTCCTATGTGGCAGCAAAAAGTGTGCGTGCACATGTGTGTGCATGTGTCACGTGCACGTGTGTGTGTGTGTGCATGTGTCACGTGCACGTGTGTGTGTGTGTGCATGTGTCACGTGCACGTGTGTGTGTGTGTGTGTCACGTGCACATGCGCGCGCACGTGTGTGTGTACTCCTTGCCTGCTTGGTCTCAGGAGCAACATGGCTAGGAGGAGATAGGCAGGCGACCAA
This sequence comes from Poromitra crassiceps, assembly GCF_964638095.1. Taxonomy (NCBI): domain Eukaryota; kingdom Metazoa; phylum Chordata; class Actinopteri; order Beryciformes; family Melamphaidae; genus Poromitra; species Poromitra crassiceps. Next base: position 15,819,116 of record NC_139647.1, read on the forward strand.
CTCTCTCTCTCTCTCTCCTGCAAAAGCTGCATGTAGATGTACAGACACAGTCTCTCTGTCTCTCACTCTCTTCTCTCATTCTCTCTTTTTGTCCAATCTCATCCCCCCTCCTTTGATGGTATGATTTCCACCCTTCTCTCTCTCTCTCTCTCTCTCTCTCTCTCTCTCTCTGTCTCTCTCTCTGTCTCGTTGTCCTCTGTCGTTCATCCTGTCATCCCTTCTTCCACCATGTCATCAGTGAGTATAGAGGCACTGAGCGAGCAGCAGCCATGTAGTCCAGGCAGTGTGTTTGTAAGCGAGTGAATCAGAGTCCTCGTGAGTCCTTGTGAGTCCTCGTGAGTCCCGAATGGTAGCGGGTTGTTGGTGAAACTCACTCAAAGGCCGCTAAGCAGCAACATTAAAGATGGGTTCACACGAGTAATGACCTAAAAGGTACTTTTTATCATATTAAAATGGGGATTGCAGGACATGAGGTATGAAATAAGAAGAGCAGAGAGAGAGAGGTGAGGGGACCTTGTATAAGGAGGGACACATGAGGGAAGGAGTTTAGCGTAACACCCATCCACCGGCCTCTCTGTCTGAAGGAGAGGAGGGCTTTCAACACAATGCCAAGCTGAAAGTGTGTGTGTGTGTGTGTGTGTGTGTGTGTGTGTGTGTGTGTGTGTGTGTGTGTGTGTGTGTGTGTGTAACTGTTTGAAATAAAAAGTAAAATAAAACTTCCTTTAAAACTAAAGGAAGTTTTATTTTTGTCGTAAAATCATTGCAGCATATTTTCAAATGTCTTAAATATAATATTGCTACTATAGATAGGCTATATCTGTTCATAGGCATAATACACTAATAAAGACTAATTAGCTATTTAGAAATGTGAACAATACAAATGTTGTAATGTCTTCATTGTTAGTACATGTAGCCTATGTGGTGTATTGTTGATGTTGTTTTTCTATGTCTCTTAAATGGCTCCTGCTGTGCCGAGCATTGATTGTTTTTACAAATGAGGACCACAATGGAAATAATTCTCCTGGACTTTATTGTGTGTGAATTCCTCGACAATTTTGGTGTATGGGTTTCTATTCATTATGTATTTTAACATCTGTCAAATAAAATTTATTAATTAATTAATTCATTCAGCCACCTAACAAAATAGTTGAATAGAAGAATACAATAGAATAGAATAGAATTTGTCACATTGGATTCTGTAATGATTATTTATTGTATTTGTTTGTTGTCTTAACATTATAATAAACTATATTACAGAGCGACATATTGTCCATATAGGCCTACATCATCTACATTTGAAGAAAAGTCATATTTGACTTTTTGAAGAGGTTGAACTGACCTATAGTTGGTACTTATCATCATATCCTCAATTATATTGTAGCATTGTGTTATATTGTATGAAAATGTCACTTCTCGTACAAAATTCCCATTATGTCAGCCAAAACAAGGTGATGAACTGTAGGCTATTGCTTAAAAACGAGGGGGGGTTTTGAAATTGGGTTTCTGTGGGTTTACAATTGTAATACATTTACATACATCCCTTCACTTCTGAGATAGCCCTGAGCCACGAGAGGATATAAATAGCCCATGAGACTTTACAAGTATACCATACATACACAACAAAAAGATACACAAAAGATATTTCTCAGGCGTGAGGACTGACTAGTGAGGAGGGATGCTGGTCAGCTGGTGCTGCTGATGACGTGGTGATTTTGGTTGTTTTCCTGTCGGGGTTGGGATTTAATAAAGGCAGAAAAACAAACACGTCTGTGGGACATGGGGGGTTGTTGGGCGGTAGTATAGCGGGGCGGTGGCTACTGACTGGAAACATCCTCATAGGAAGGAAGCGGATTTGTGGAGAAAGCAAACAGAAGCCGTGAACGGGTCTCTTTAACCCCGCCGTGAACCCGCGACCTTTACCTTCCGACTACTTCCCATTACCTCTGCACGACATTTCACCCACATACCGCTGGGGGCGCGCACACGCACACGCACACGCACCATTGTGTGTTGTGGGTCTGTTTGGAAGCGAATGGAGGACTCAGGCGTGGAGGGGTCAAAAGAATGAAAAACCACCATGTTCAGAGGGCAATTACTGAACAGCCGTCGTCTGTGCAGCATGCACAGCATGCACAATTTATATAGGCCTATCCATAAGAAAAGGAACTAATATCACAAGCCAGGAACAATGCGCATATAATCTAGAGATAGGCTATCAAAATAAAAAGAGATGACGCATAATTATATTCCTGAATTATAGTGATTCATATTGTCGTTAGGGGATAGTGAGACTTGACCTATATCCGGCCTGCCATGACACATCATGATATACCAAGATATTTCTGCTTTATTATTGTATCATTCATTATTCAAGTGTAAATTATTAGCCTTGCATGGCAGATGTGGGAGCGTGGTGGAGATGTTTGTGTGTGAGTGATTTAAGGAGCCATTATCCATGGCCGCTTATCAAACATTTATGTGTGGCAGCTGTATAGTTGTGGATCTGTCCCCCATCACGTCTCCTGTGGCCGCTTCATTTCATTCAATTCAATTCATTTAATCAAGTAGTAAGATCAGTTAACCTATCTCTGAACATTTAATGCACAGCTTAGCCACTTGGGAGACCCATTCGAAAAATAACTGGCTATAATTGTATATGAAATATCCAAAAAGTAAAACATCATAGGTCAAAAATCACATCACAGAAAATGTTTAGGGCAGCAGCCAAAAATACAAAAGTTCCCTAACTCAATTACACTATAGCCTTATAACATTGGAATATAACACCTAAAAGTATAAGGTCATAAACTCAATGTTGAGAACAGATAATCTAGTCGGCATTATAGCCTATATAAGAATAGTATTGTAATAGCAAAAGTATAGGCTACAGCTTTATTTATTTATTTATTACAGGCTAAAAGTCCTATAGCCGGTGTGCTAATGAAACAACATTTGCTCTTCCAGGCTAGTCTATGCTGCGGTGCAAATCCTATCAGCGCGTCATTGAAAACGGACGGATGAACTAGCTATCATCATCATCATCATCATCATCATCATCATCACAATCACCATCAACAACAACAACAATAATAATAATAATAATGATGATGATAATAATAATAATAATGATACTAATAATTTATTTATGCCTTATATGGACATGAAATACATTGTTAAAATGTGTGTTGCAAGGGTCATTGCCTCAAATAATTTTTTGAAAATTCTTATAAATAGGCCAATTATTATTATTATTATTATTATTATTATTATTATTATTATTATTATTATTATTATTATTATTATTATTATAGTCATGCCCAGGGGAAGCTACCCTGAGATAATCCAGAGTTCATGTCTGAAAGTGGCTTACAGTATAATAGTCCTGGATGTTGCCCTTCTGCATGGGTCAAACTCGACCTGTTGCTCCTCTCCTCTCCCCTCCTCTCCCCTCCTCCCGTCTCCTCTCCTCTCCTTTCCTTTCCTTTCCTTTCCTTTCCTTTCCTTTCCTTTCCTTTCCTTTCCTTTCCTTTCCTTTCCTCTCCTCTCCTCTCCTCTCCTCTCCTCTCCTCTCCTTTCCTTTCCTTTCCTTTCCTTTCCTTTCCTTTCCTTTCCTCTCCTCTCCTCTCCTCTCCTCTCCTCTCCTCTTCTCTCTCCTCCCCTCTCCTTGTAGGGTACCTGTCAGCTCATCGAGCCCGAGCCTCCCCCGTGCCCTCCCAGACGTCCACTATTGATCTTGCCAGCCAAACGGAGCTGCGTGACATAAATCAGATTGGACGGGCGCTGCTCTCTCGTGAGTAATAGTTCCTTGGCCACCGCATCCCCCCTTACTACAGCGGCAGCCTGGAGTTAGAAAACGGATAGTTCCGGTGTTATGCCGAATTGACAGAAAGTAGTATATTTGGGTATAGAATATTGAAATGGCCTATACTTGGACAGAACCTATCAACCATATATATATATATATATATATATATATATATATATATATATATATATATATATATATATATATATATATATATATATATATATATATATATATATGTATATATATATATATATATGTATGTATATATATATATATATATATATATATATATATATATATATATATATATATATATATATATACTTCAAAATAATACTTGGTCTCCTAAGTAATGATTAACTAACGATTAACTACTATTACTCACAAACTGACCATTAACTAACACTGATTACTCTACTAAGGAACTGACAACTAATCATTAACTAATGATTAATATACTGTACTCAGAACAGACTTTAAATAATCATTAATTAATGATTAACTAATGATTAAAGGCCATTAGCTAATCATTAACTATTAATGAACTGAAAGTTAGTTTATCATTAGTTTAACATAACTACTATATTATTTGTGTACCTTATTGTAAAGTGTTACTCCATAATCTTATGTTTTCGTATAGCCCAAACATTAGATATCCCAACTGAAATGCGAGAATTTAAAATATCTGACTGGAGGAGTAGACTGTCTGCAGGCCACATGGGTTGACAATTATAGTCTACACCGCAGCCTGCAGCCTGCAGCCTGCAACGGGGTTGGAATGGGACTTTGTGGGAAAAGAGTTGAGTGGACTTGACTATGATCATGCTATCTGAGGTATTGAGATCTTTCAGCTTTGAGAGCGATATGTCAGCCGGAGTAGGCTTACTGCAAGGCCCCCTCTCCATAAGAGCCACAGCATCACTGGCATGTCAAGTCGAAAACACAATATATAATATATTTTCTTTGATCAATTGTCAGCCTTTGTTTTACTGATAGGCTAATTCTGTGTTAGTTATCATGCAATGCCTATAACACATTACTTCGTCATAAGTCTTGTTGATTCTCCTCGCAACATTAGATTCCTTTGGATGTGAATGAAGTCGAGGTGGCTTTTAACAGCTGTGAGAGTGGCCGCATTAAACTCATATTTTTCAAGGATATACACGTCTGGGTGATGGAAGGTGAGAGCATCATGTGTCAGGCTTATGGCAATGCGTCATATGCACAACATTATATGTATTTCTCCCTCTGTCTCCGCATCAAGCCATCTACCTGGAAGAGTGAACACATGGCCTCCTCCAGCGTTGCTCGTGCATGTTGCTGCTGCTCTTTAACGAGGAGGAGGGGGGGGGGGCGCGTTGGGCATTGTTTCCTATATTGCACGGTATAGCCAGCAAATATTCATCATGTGGCGACTAGATAGATAACAACCTATCTTGTCAGATAGGCTATCAGGGTAGGGATGACATCTGATGATATCTGAAATGAGGAAAGTGATGTTCCGACAAATTATTTTGCTTCAAATAACGCCCTCTCCTCAAATAAAGCCCTCTCCAAATCCATGGTCACTTTGTTTTACAAATGACGGGAAAGGAGAGACTATATAGGGCTGCTGCATGATGGGCAATATGGAGAAAAAACCATCCTCAGGATTTTTGGGCTAAATGTTAAATTTTAACTTTGTGCTTCACAAAATCTTTACACAATGATATTTTTTGATCAATTTAAGCATCAGTATGTGGATGACCAAAAGGGCAAATAATAACAGAACATAAAATTACATCACTTTACTGTAATGCAGCCATATCAACACATTACATATAAACATATAAAACGATATATAGTCTAACATCACGATGTTGATATAATATCGATAGGCTATTGCAGCCCTATAGACAAGCCTAATTGATTTTTAAGTGGTGTCTGTGGGTTAGAGTCCACTTCAGGGATCCGCCAAACTCCAGTTTACCTAAATTGAGGGGCAGTGATGTGTTGCTGATGCGGCTCAACAACCCACACTGGGGGCCAGAGGAGGGTGAGAGAGGGGCCCGGAGCCGTGTACGGTGCGGGATGGAGCGGAGGGGGAACTTCTACAGAGCAGAGGCAAGCTGACATGTCAAGCCCCATTCACCAAACAATGGAAGATAGCCAGAGGCTAGCAGGTTTGTGATATGGGCACGCAAACACAAACTCTACCCCCCCCACCCCCCCCATGCGGGCCTATTCTTAAAAGTTGTATTTTTCAAAACTTTCGTTTGTCTATATTTCGGGAAGCATGCTATTTTATGTTCATTGTCAACATGTTAATGCAGTTGCGGAAAAGAGCCGATCACAGAGGCTATAATGTGTTGAAAACGTCACATTATGCACCCACCGCATCCGACACACACACACACACACACACACACACACACACACGCACACGCACACGCACTACACTTACACACGCACACGCACACGCACACGCACACGCACACCCACACCCACGCACTTACACACGCACGCACGCACGCACGCACGCACGCACGCACGCACACACACACACACACACACACACACACACACACACACACACACACACACACACACACACACACACACACACACACACACACACACACACACACACACACACACACACACACACACACACACCATGGAACCCGGTTCTGCAGAAAAGAAGCAACCCTCCCTGAGAGAGAGGAGGCGGAAGAACGGGGGAGAGGGAGGCCGGCTTGCAGCTCACTCTTCCAGGGTCTCACACACAGGATCCGGGCGCACGGCTCCATTGAGTATACAGGGAGGCTTTTGCATGGAGCTTCATTAGAAGTAACGAGTTGACACAAGGTAAATCTTAATGTTGAGGCGCCATTCTCTCCCGGGCCGGGGAGGAGCCCTCATTAACTGTCGCTAACAACCCGTGTAAATACACTGATTGGACAGCTCCGATACAAGCTGCAGCCCTGCCAGGAAGTCCCCCTAATGAGACCACAATAAAAGAAGGGAGATGCAGAGAGAGAGAGAGAGAGAGAGAGAGAGAGAGAGAGAGAGAGAGAGAGAGAGATTGACAAACTTTTCCACAAGCTTATGGCCACATTTACAGATCATCGTGACATAATAATTTATATGCAACTGTAGGCTATAGTCAATTTTTTTCTTAATTTCTTCTTTTTGTAACCTATGCCTATTGCTTTTGTTAGATTAAAGTAGCCCTCTCCTCTGTCCTTTGTGTACAATAGCCTATTTCACCAGCGAATAGGCTACTTGGCAACTATAGCCATGTTTTTAAGGAACCTGTTCACTGACGTTTGAAGTGTTAATGCATATTAGCCTGCTATATCACATTCTACCAAGCAAATTAATGCATAAATTGACTTCTGAAATGGGAAATGTAACATACCTCCTTTGGAGTTAAAAAATAAATAAACAAATAAAATGCCTTGTTTCAGCTGCATGAGCTTTATCTGCGAGCAGAGAAACGCTGCAAAAAAAGTTAAAGTCATTTGTTTCATACTCGGACTTAAATTCGTATTTGTTTAGTGGCGGTGACATAATTCCACAATTTCAGTTGTTTCAAATATAGGCAGAATCAATCACATTTAGGTTTGTGAGGGTAATGTGAACACAACCGGTGCAGAAGAAGAAAATCCTTAAACAGGTTGATTTGCATTGGAAACGAGTGCAATTAGCATATACTCGCCTGATTGAGTTTTGCCAAACACGATTTTAAGACTCAATATGAGGTGTTCAGATGCTGGATATTTTTTGCAGTGTATAGTGAGTCTGTGGGACGGAGGGGCTTTTGCGCCCCGTCCCGGCAGCATCACATCTGCTCTGCAAGGACACCGACTCTACTCGGTGAAAAAAAAAAAAAAAAAAAAAAAATCGAATTAAGATCAAATAAGAATAACAAAAGTATCCGACCGTGCATATAAACCCCCCAACATTTACATAGCAAAAATGTCTTATCAGCTTTTATGCAATTCCCATTATAATTATTTAAAAAATATATCGTTTATTCGTGAACATTATCAGCAGACAAAATACAGACAAAATAACAGCAAAGATAACGGATCTTCGTGTGTTGCTTTGACAAAACTTACAGGAGTCGATATAGGATCGGATTTCCACTGATCTCGGACAAACTGACCAGAGAAATTGCAGTGAACAAGTGCCGCGTCCAGTCCAGTCATGCAGTCCCAAACGCAAACGGTGACGGACAGATGACAGACAGACAGCATGTTGGCTCGAAATCTGTCCATATAGTTCGGCAAGCTGAAGAAGAGCAAGAAGAACAAGAACAAGGATCAGTAAGAACAAGCGTTCAATTTCCACATCGCCAAACCAAAATTCCAATCACTTAATGACATGGGCATGATAATTAAAAACTCACAGATATCAAAATTAAATGCATGCATGCATGCAAACAATATACTGCTCAGTTAAAAGAAATAAATAACGAATGAAACGTGCAGGCGATTTCTGATATACGCACCCGTCTTGCTCCAAAATCTGGTCCATGTGCATGATGAGATGAGCCCTATGGAGCTGCAGGCACATGAGGCTCTGCTGTGTTTGCAGGGAGGGGTGTGCTGGCTGGCTGGCTGGCTGGCTGGCTGGCTGGCTGGCTGGCTGGCTGGGTGTGCTGCATTTTCTGGCCAGCCTCTGACAAGCCGGGGTCAACGAGGGAGCAAAAAATAAAACAAGTGCCTTTCTTTATAGTGCCTTCTTTTGCTTTCCCTATATCAACACCTCTTTCTTTCTTTCTTTCTTTCTTTCTTTCTTTCTTTCTTTCTCTCATCCGGTCCCATTCTCTCTCTCTCTCTCTCTCTCCCCATACATGACGTAACAACAGCTTTGTTTATTTGCTCCCCTTTATGGAACACGCTGCTATGAAAAATAATGTCCTAATTGGCAATTAACCGGAATGCACATTTCGAATTCAATTCGTGCTACGTGGATGTTTATTATGCTAACCCTGATTTTCTTTGGTCGATTTTTTTGTAGGCTAATAATAATAATAAAAGCCATAACTTTATTTGTATAGCATTTTCTAAAACAAAGTTTCACAAAGTGCCTCCTAAGACAGAGAAGGGGTTTGGCGGCAATAAACAAAAGCAGAGCTTAGAACTCGATCTTGTCCATCATATTTTTGTGTTTTCAACGTGGGGGATTGTGTTTGTATTGCCGTGTCTGGAGGTCTGCTGTAAGTAAACGGATAACACTAAAATGCTCCGTCTGCATTCAGAGCTCCGTCCCCCGCTGCTCCCAACATTCAGCAAGCCCTCGGATAAACACACAATTACGGCAGGTGAATAAACTTGTTTGGGGGGTGTTAATTACATGCTTAACGTAAACAAAAGCCATGTAAAAGAATGTGAATTACCAGTGGCTTTTCCCTCCAAACCCCATTCAGGTTTTACATTTCACCTCTTGTCTCGTCTAGGAGTGATTTCCGAATTGCCTGCGAGGGCTACTACTCCCAAACAACGCTCCTCCAAAACATAATGCTAGATAATACCTGGAGCCTTGGCTTGAATGGTGATCACTTAAATTGGTGCACCAGGAACCCAGTCAGGTAGGAGGCTTTGCATATTCGGAGTAGTGCTGCTAAGCCCACTCTTAACCTAATGCTGGGGTCGAGAGAGAGAGAGAGCGAGAGAGGGAGAGAGAGAGAGAGGGAGAGAGAGAGAGAGCGAGAGAGGGAGAGAGAGAGAGAGAGAGAAGAGAGAGAGAGAGAGAGAGAGAGAGAGAGAGAGAGAGAGAGAGAGAGAGAGAGAGAGAGAGAGAGAAGAGGGGGTAGGCTAGGTTAGTTTTAACACCAGCTTGGAAATACCAGCCTTTACTTCCAGTCCACAGAGCTTTCCAACGGGACCAATTCAAGTGCCACTTGGAATTAGTTCTCCTGAGGTTCGTATGACAGCATGGACAGGTTTGATCCCACAGACCCCCCCCCCCCCCCACCTCACTACGCACACGCACGCGCGCAAACACCCCCATCGCCACCAAATACACACACCAAACGCGCCTCGCCCTCCAACAAGATCATCACCCATCTCCGTATCTCACACACACACACACACACACACACACACACACACACACACACACACACACACACGCACGCACGCACGCACGCACGCACTGAAATACTCTCTTTGCAACAAAAAACACTCATGCGTAAAAGTGCGTAAACGTTCGTAATTGTACGCTCACGCCTACAGTTATTAAAGCATGCCAATTAAAGTAAGTGAAAATAAACAGGTAGCATCTAGACTACATGCATGCAGGTCTATACTCACTCCCCCTCCGAGGCTGAAGTCGGTGGTCTATCTGGCCAACGCCGCAGAATGTGCAAATCAGAGAGAGGGAAGGAAAAGTTTTGAATTCCTCAATGGTTTTGTAGAAAGGCAGCTTAGGATCATTATGTCAGCTTTATTGAGGGCGGATTAAGCGGAGTCTAGATGCTACGCCTCGTACACGGCCCTTTCACAATGTGAGCACTGTTCGCGTTAGAGTGAACTCACACTATTTTAACACCCTACTAAGCCCTGTCTAAATATGAAGCTGTTTTAGTCATAAACATGAAAATCATACCGCCGCGGCTACCGCTATAAGCCGAGTCCTATGACTCGATGTGGACATTGATCATGCTCCTACCACTAGATCAAATGCATGAAAACGGCTTTTATGTCCCCAAGAAGCTTTCATGGTGCCATTTGATTGTAATTCCAATAGCAATGGTATTAATTTAGAGGTTCTGACCTGTTATAACCCCCCCCGTGATAAATGGGTGGCATCAAAGACTGGTGCCATTGACAAATTAGTTTTTGAATTCAAACGCCTGATGATCCTTGTTTCATCAACACAACGCACCACAAATTGTGTTGGTTGGAGAGGAGGCAGCGGGCAGGGGGCCATGGCTGCACCCAGCGTCCCAGAGGCAAGGCCGGGGACAGGAGGAGGGGCAGCGGCATCAGCTACAGTGCTACACCCGGGCCAGCACCCACCCAGTGCCCGAGTCAAGTCAGGCCCAGACCATGTCATGAAAATATGTCTTATCATCGGCGAGTCCAGGGCAGTGTACGATTTAGATCTTTTAGAAAATATGAAAAAGGAAAGTGATAAAAGGGGGAAAATGGCAATACCCTGCAGTGCGCTGTAAGTGATTCCTATACCCTTCTTTAAAAAAAAGTCCCTACAGGCAAAACTATGCGAAAATAATGTGCAAATTGACTCGAATCTATTCAAAACGTCTACTCCGCGTGTTGCTGCCAGGTTGTCCATTTGTGTCACCCTTTTTAAGCTCGCTCCTGCCTCCCTCCCTCCCTCCCTCCCTCCCGTCTCTGCTAAGCATCTCCAGTCTACATATCTTCTTTAGCTTTAACGAGTCTCGTTAAGATCGCAATAATATTCCACCCTCTAATTGCTCATTCCATTCAGCAGATAGGCGAGCATTGGCTTGTGGCTGATGCGCGGTGCGGTGGGAGGGTTGCTGTGGAGATCGGAGACTCTGATAACCCCCCGTGCGTGCTGCACAAGTGGTGAAAGCCTCGCGCTACGTACTGGCTAATGATTGGCACGCTTGACAGTGATTGGCAGGGCTGCCATGACAACGCTACAACGACACCAAGAAGACCAATAGAAAAGGGAAACAAAATGTTTCAATGCTACACTCAACGGCGGATTTAGGGGGGAGATATTATGAGGCTGGTGTCATTAGGCGATAGCCATTGAATCTTTTTTACTGGCCTATTTTTTCGGTTTTTCCTTTTTCTCTGTAATTTTCTTTCTCTCTCAGGTCATTTCCATGGTGTTCAGATCCCCTTTAGAGCTTTATCCCTCCCATTTCTTCCTGCCAAACTTCGCTGATCGCCCTCTGCTCCTGGCGAACAGCGCTCCCACCACCAGGTCTCCAGAAGACTTGTCCATGTTTCAGCTACCGACACTCAACTTCTCCCCGGAGCAGGTGGCGAGCGTCTGCGAGACGCTGGAGGAGACCGGGGACATCGAACGGCTGGGCCGCTTCCTCTGGTCCCTGCCCGTGGCACCGGGGGCGTGCGAGGCGATCAACAAGCACGAGTCCATCCTGCGCGCCCGGGCCGTAGTGGCGTTCCACACGGGCAATTTCAGAGACCTCTACCACATCCTGGAGAACCACAAGTTCACCAAGGACTCGCACGGAAAGCTGCAGGCCATGTGGCTGGAAGCACACTACCAGGAGGCCGAGAAGCTCCGCGGGCGTCCGCTCGGACCGGTCGATAAGTACCGGGTGCGGAAGAAGTTTCCGCTGCCTCGGACCATCTGGGACGGCGAACAGAAGACGCACTGTTTCAAGGAGCGGACGCGGAGCCTGCTGAGGGAGTGGTACCTTCAGGACCCATATCCAAATCCCAGCAAGAAAAGGGAACTGGCTCAAGCCACTGGACTCACTCCTACACAGGTCGGAAACTGGTTTAAAAACCGGAGACAACGAGACAGAGCCGCGGCGGCCAAAAACAGGTTGGTGCCTTTACGCATAGTCTGTCAAATGTGCACATAATGAACAGTGTCGAAAATCCGTAAATTCTAAAGAAAAAAAGGTGTTTCATTAAACTATATCGTTAAGCTTGCCGTTACAGTGAAACGGACCAGCCTGTCAGGCAGGGGGAGGGAGCAGCCATGGCTCCGGCGACATTTTAGTTATGAAAACAGAAAACACGAGAAACATCGAAATGCTGTTGTTGCGGTTGTAACCAATAAAAACGGTATTGTACTTATATAATAGTATGTTTTATAACTACAAGAACCTTCAAAAGAAATATAGATGAATCCATTCGATATTTTGAGGTGAATGTGGAATTCTATCCTAACGTTAGAATTATGCAAAAAGCTAGTTTTGTATCCAAATAAGGCAGTAATAAAATCAAAAATCAAATCATCAGATTGTTGTTCAACTCGAGAAGCGATTGTTGCGTCTGTCTTTTTTTTAATCCCAAGAGCTTGTTTATCTTTTCCGTAAGAGTGAAAGTAACAAAGCACAACAAAATACAAACTGATGGGCCTATACATTCAATTATGGGACAACAACGTTACACAATTACCCTAGTTATTTGTATTAGCAGCATAATATTTTAGTAATAGTAGTTTTAATGGTTCAGGTTATATCGTATATAGCTTATGTTTTGCTAATGCTGTGCAATACAAAGAGCTGGGCTGGTCTAAATATTTAGCGTGCCACAATGAATTCATAATATTTAGACCTACACCGAAAACCTGAACATTATAGGAGTTTAGACATATTTTGCAAATAAATTAACATTTATTGGATGTTGTTAACAAATGCGTTGTATGTAGGCTATAGCGGCTATAGGCTATTATAGTTATTGTTTTTATAGCCTCCTATGCTATATGGTTTGTTAAAGCAGAGTATCTCAAAGGATTACATACATACTACTGATATTATCTGACAATAAAAATGAGCATGCCTATTAAAAAAACATTATATAGGCTATATTCATAACATTGAGTGTAGTATCATTCCTTTGAAATGCTATAATTGATTAGAAAGTGAGTCAGAGTACTAAGCCATATGAATACTATTCTAATCTTTTTGCTAAATGAATAGGCCTGGATATATTTCCAGACCGCCATTATCCCGCTGTGATGGAGTTATTATCGTGAGTGGATTGGAGATAAACATTTAGGATGATTGCAGTACAACCTGGATCTCGACGTCACTCATTCATAAACAGCTCCTCCAACTTCCATCAATCTGTAATACATCTCTGTCAAAGCCTCATATGCGGTTGCATTTTGCATTTGGACGTAGGCCTATATTTTATAATAATAAGAAAACATATCTTGGTTTAGAGCACTTATAAAAGCAGAGTCATGACGTGTTTTCCCAAATAAACAAAACGTGAATAATAAAGAAATGGGGAAGATATAGGCCTAGAGCAAATGGACGATAATTATAAGCAGAATATAACTAAATAGCCACAGACCGTGGAAGTTGAAGCATGCTCTAAATATTGTTTTTAAAATGTTGGAATTAATTTCTTTGCAGGGATATATGACAAACCGTTTAAAGCCAAAACTGGATAGATTTAGGCGATTATTATGCCTACTATTGTAAAAAGAAGGGAAAATAATCGTCGAACATTTGGTAGTCTAAATAGTTCTCTGTTTTGTCCCCTGAAAGCAGGCTATTTGATAAAAGCATGCATGCATGGCTGGGGCCGGCAGGGGGAAGAAAGGCCAGTTTGAACCCTATTGCAGGGGGAGGAGGAGGGGGTAAGGGGGGACATTCTCAGGTCTAATTGCCATTTCTCTCTCTCCCTTTTCCTTCGTTTTTTTCTTCGTTTCTTTTCTTCTCCAGGCTCCAGCACCAAGCAATAGGACCGAGCGGTATGAGGTCGCTCTCGGAAGCCGGGCTCACCCCTCACAGCTCGGCAGAGTCGCCTTCGACCGCGGCCAGTCCCACCACCAGCGTTTCCAGTATGACAGAGCGAGTTGACACTGGGACGTCCATCCTGTCCGTCACATCCAGTGACTCGGAGTGCGATGTATGATACAGAAAAAAACAAACACAAAACAAACAAAAAGAGAAATATTTACAGGGAATATGGACCTGAGAGGAAGAAAAAAAGACTTACGAAATATCGCGGATGAGAAAAGGACCGATTGATATAAATATTAAAATAAAAAAGAGATACAAGCACGTCTTTTTTTTTTTTTTTTTTTTTAAAAAGCGCTTTCAAAGGACCCACGCCTCCCCATTCATACCCCCACACCACCACTACTATAGCCTATACTAGCCTACTTGCATGATATTTTTTATTTTTTGAATTCAAGATTTCCCATGAGGACCATCGATCAGAGGGAATAAACGCAGATCGTCTTGGGGTCTTCATCGCCTTTTCCCCCCATCTTCGTTTTTAGTCCAACTGGTGATGATAATGGTGATGATGATGATGATGATGATGAAGCAGCCGCCATGCAGACAAGATGCAATCCTGTTTTTACTTTATGTTCATCAGACAATCATTTTAAGTCGTAAGCACCTTTTTAATACACTTCAGTCACTGCCTGTGTGGGGTATATGGTCAAAAAATGTTATGACTGTATCAGATTTTTATTTTTATTTTCAAAATTTTATATTGAATTATGTATATCTCAAATAATGCGATCATTCTCCCGGCCTGTAATATACGTGTAGAAATATGCTTGTACATAATTATTTCCCTCCTCCCCGTCTCATCCTTTTCTATCCCTTCCTCACCTTTCTTGACTTGGTGTTCCTACATAAAATATTTGTCAAAACGTACAACGAAGTGCTCTAGGCGTTTTTGTTGGTTTGGTTGTTTTTGGAGGTAATAATGACACATTTTTACCATGCCATCACATTTCTGCAAAAGAGTTTTAATATAAAAAAAAAGAAATATTACTTCATCCAAGTCGTTGTACTGTCGCCTTTACCCCCTCCATGGACTCTCAAAGCGCTTATTTACATTAGCCCATTCAATGTTTCATTATTGCGAGGTTATCATGTTAATGTACATTTTTAAATCAAATACAGTATTCAATTTTCTATAACTCTTTGCATGAAGTCTCTCTCTCTTTCTCTCAATCCGATTACGAGCCTTTACGGATAAGGACATTGATAAGTGGCCGAACACATGTTTATCATGGGGCATCATTGGATTGTGCATTATAGGCTTGTGCATTCCCAAAGGTTATGTAGTAGCGGGTAAACCCACCTAAAAATCAGTTTACTCTTTATATTTCCTCAAGTTACCATGTTTAGGCTGGCATAACTCTTTATGACATGGATTTAGCAGACAGGCAGTGCTATGCTATATCAAACTCAGATTCTGTTGTAAGATCGGATCTTGAAAAGCATAACGCTTACGCTTTATATAGCCTATAATTGATTTGTGTTTACATTGGTGGTTGCATTACATGATGGCGTTGGTCATACCGGTAGTCACAGTTTTTCTTTGTCACTATACATCATGGTTAAAACTACATAACCAGTGCGTAAACCGCCATATGACTGTCCCTGCATATATAGCTACACATTATGGCAAACATCAGCGTCATACAGCACTTAAAAAATGTGAGTGCTGTTTCCCCTTTTGTTTACGGTTGCTAGTGAATACAGAAATTAAGTAAACGCGCCATTAAATGGGCTAATCACGATGGGACTCCTCCCCTGCCCCAATCTCCCATTGTGGCCTGTTGAAAAGAGCTTTTCTTCCTCGGACGAGAACCATTTCCCCCCTCCAAAAACGGCTTTCTTTCCTGCAGCCCCTTTCCATCTAAATCCCCAACCAATTATGCTGCAGACTATGGGCAGATTTGCTGTAGGACACTGTAGTTTTTGGATGTGGCACTGGCGCAGACGCACAGATTTGTCCTCCCCATGCTCCAAAGATCTTTCCAGTAAATACGGAGCTGTATTAAGTGGGCAACAACACGGAGTCGCCGTGAGGCAGTCACCTAACAGAATGTAGGACAGAGGCTACTGCTTGGCCCAGGGAGACTGCTGGACCACTAGAAAGTGGAGGCTGGCATAAAAAGCCACTGCGGCAGCTGTACAAAGGAAACCTCCAAATCCTTCGACTGAGCTTGGATGTTAAAAAATAGACCCAAACTGCGCATGTCTGTCTCCAACAGTAGCCTAAAGTTTACCACACATTTCATTGAGTATCAACAGGATTTTCCCAGCAGCTCCTATGCCAAAACAAAACATATATGAAACACAGGCCCCTTCGTTGCACCCGGACGGGGGGAGTCAATCAGAACAGACAAAAGAGGGAAAACGTTTTCTTTTAGATAAAGACTAGTTTTTATTTATTTTCTTTTTTTATCATAGTGAGTGTATAATCTCACAAGACAGACTTTCGATTATGTTTTTTTTAGATGATGTGTTCCCAGATTGTAGTGATTGTAGCCAAATTATTACATTGTTACAACTCAATTATTAACAAACGAGGCCACCCGCCATGTGCACCAGTTGCCAGGTTGAGCGCGCGTTAAAATAAATAAAAACAATAAAACAGATTAGTTATTCTTGTGAAATCCCAAGTGCTGAATATGCGATTCGGGTTGGCACAACTCTAAGTCGATATGAATAGGAAACTTAGGCTAATTGAATCGGTCAAATGCATTTGTCTGGCAATGGATTATGTTTTTTTTCCCCCAGCTGCAAACGTTATCAGTCTTTATACTGGACGAAATGTGCGCATAAGCTATCATAAGCTATCTCCAGGCATAGGTCTCCTTCGGATTGATACCATCAAAACACAAAAACATGTGCCAAAGCTTCAGCCACACTGGGCCTATTATTGATCGTATATAATAACCCAGGCCATAAAGCAAACAAACTCCAAAGCCTGAAACAAGCCATCTCCGACTCAGACACGCAGCCATTGGCAGTCGATTGCAGATGAAGTAAATCTGTATCTGTTATTTTAAACCCATTCTGGGTCTTAAATCGGCCTGCTATAGACAGATAGGACCTATCAAGAGCACCGAGGGGCCATGGCACCGCCTCACCACCAGACCCTTATCATTCACCCCCCCCCCCCCCCCCCAACCCCATCTCCCCAATTTACGCACTCCACAAGTTTATTGGCTGCGACAAGTCCCGGCTATGATTGAGATTAAATTAATCGTAAACTGAAGAGCATTTTTTTAATCGCTATAAGGAGGACACGGGGATTACGGATATCTGAAAGATGGAGCCACATAGGGACTCATGAATACAAAACAAGTGTGAATGGGCTGCATTTGCGCAATGTTACGTTCATTA
The DNA here is from genome assembly GCF_964638095.1 of Poromitra crassiceps. Classification (NCBI taxonomy): domain Eukaryota; kingdom Metazoa; phylum Chordata; class Actinopteri; order Beryciformes; family Melamphaidae; genus Poromitra; species Poromitra crassiceps. The sequence continues at coordinate 15,836,722 of NC_139647.1, forward strand.
AATCCAGAGTGGCTTTGGAAACTCCGTGTAAATGCAGATCTAAAGGGCCGAGTAAAAATAGTGTTTGTGTATAGTGTTTGTGTAGGACGTAAAAGTCACATCCAAAGAGGTAAACTTTGCAGTTGCCTTCTCCATCCTAAACGAGGTCCGTCGGTCTTGCAATATTGAAAACATAATTGTATATTTATAATGAATTTCACAAATATCACAACAAACTCATACATAATACATTTTAAAATAAATGTAGATATTGTAACGTTGCCATGGGCAGATAAAGAACAAATAGCCTATAAACCACACATGAACCAATAGGAACAGTGATTTTTTTTAAAGGCATGTTTCCATTTAAATATGACGGTTAAATTAGCTCATGTAAACTGTGCATGTAGAAGCCAGACTGGTAGCCTATAGTAAAAAGTGCTGGAAGTGTGAGTCTATCTGTTGCTGGCTACATGGGGTCATTAACAGTGGGGGAGCTCTTGTTCGTGATCTGTCAACTCAAATATGGATCACAAGACAAAGGAACTTAGCGAGGAGTAATCTCTGTGTGTGATACTTACATGAGAGTAAACGAGACTGCGAGACAAGTGCGGCAACAGCAACAATGCAGACACATGTTTTTCTTTTCACTCCCTCCCTCTCCGGCAGCTGTTTTATCTGCAAGTATACGACTGTCAAACAAAGAACATATAGAGGAAGGGAAACAACCCAAGTTTAATTTGGGGAATATATTTGATCTTTTTAGACTGACATACGAAATTCATAGTCCATAAACGGATCTAGTTGTATGAAGAAAGCACAAGCTATAGTTTTTCCCCCCCTCTCTTCTGAAAGCCTAATTGATTTTTGTCCATTAAGGTTGTTTGCCCACGATAATCACCTACTTGAGGTCATGGTTTACCCATCTATTTATTCACCACCAAAACATAACTGGTGAGCAATAGAGGCAGTGCGAGGCGAACTATAAGGAACAAAAGGGGAAGGGGAAACTATTAGGCCACAGTGTGGCGGTGAGAAATACTTGCCCTGCCCTGTTTTTCCTCGGATTTCACCGGTTAACTGAACACAACTTTCCTATTGGTGTGTATTCATGCAGCACCCGCTTCATGCAGCCTCGCCATGCTGTCAATGCAGGAATGGACGGGGCCCTTTGGACTATAAACTTTCTGCTCTTTGTCTCCCCTCTCTTGAATAGCTAAAGACGTCGGCCTGCGGGATTCCTCTTGACTAAGGAGCAATAGGCTACACACCAAGTTATAATACATGCCTGGCGCGTCAGGCCTGTCATCCTGTAGGTTTGAGGGACTGCTATACAGTTCTGCCTCTGCTATTTAGCAACGCAAACAAACATTAACAGTCATTAGCCGTTCATTGTCTTTCATCAATTTGTTTACAGGCAGATGCCTAAATCCCATCTGCTTTAGGAAAGAAATACAAAAAGATAATCCCTGAGACTGAGACGGGTCACAGAAAAACCTATATCCCGGTACCCTATAAATCACCTTAAATTAATATAAAGGCCTAAGGAAAACTCACTGTTGACTATCAGACACAGTCCTGGGTACACATTAGGCCTACTGTATTCTGATAGGTCATGGGGTCAAGTCATTTGACCCTGTTGCATGCAGGTAAACGTAAATTTGACATTTTTGGGGCGATTTTAATTGCGGAGGCGAAAACTGTAACTATGAGCTACAATTACGCACTTTTACGCACCTTTACGCATGAGCGCTTTTGACAAAGGGAGTATTTTAATTCGTGCGTGTGTGCATGTATGTGCATGTATGTGCATGTGCATGTGTGTGTGTGTGTGTGTGTGTGTGTGTGTGTGTGTGTGTGTGTGTGTGTGTGTGTGTGTGTGTGTGTGTGTGTTAGGTCTTGAGGTGTGTTAAACGCTTTTAACAACATCTGACGCTATGCACCTGCTGCTTGACGATAAACTGACCCCTATATCTCTCTCTCTCGCGCCCGTGCGAGCGCACGCACACGCACACGCACGCACGCACGCACGCACACACACACACACACACACACACACACACACACACACACACACACACACATGCACGCACGCACGAATGAAATACTCCCTTTGTAAAAACAAAAACAAAAACAAATAACGCGTAAAAGTGCGTAGGCTACTTGTACGCTCTCATAAGTCCTCTCTCTTGAAGACCGGCGCAGTATTTGAACCTGTAATTCTATTAAAGTGTAATTGTGAGGTCACAGAAGGCGATGATACACAGCATCAGTGGTAGCTGCTCGTTTGAATTTTCATTCCATACTGTCTGTATATGCAGATGGGGTCACGGCATGTCTGCCTGTCTCTCATATATATATATATATATATATATATATATATATATATATATATATATATATATATATATATATATATAGGCTATATATATATATAGTGGTGTTTGGGAGGGGGAGGGGTTAAGAAATGCTCTAATGCCTATTAGTGTGGACTGCCATAGCACAAGCCTCATCTTTTTAAAACAAGCATAACATGAAAGCAACCCAACTTTAGCTTGCTCAAGCGAACATGAAGGCTGTGTGTGTGTGTGTGTGTGTGTGTGTGTGTGTGTGTGTGTGTGTGTGTGTGTGTGTGTGTGTGTGTGTGTGTGTGTGTGTGTGTGTGTGTGCGCGTGCGTGTGTTAGTGCGTGTGCGTGTGCGTGTGTGTGTGCGTGCGTGTGTGTAGGGGGAGCGGTGATGGGTGCAGGCTGTGATCTCTCGCCTTGTGCACACCGAGTGGACAGAGGGGCTGAGCAGCTTAAATAGAGCCTCGGCACCTGTGTTTTCTACCGCCGTTCTCAGGCCTTCTCATAGCACGGCAGTGACGGCACCGCACGGCACTGTAATGTATGCAGTGAGAATCACACCGTCAACACGCAGACACGCGTACCCACCATGAATGGGCCAGGCGCGAAACCAAAGGATGAGTCGATGCGGGGAAAGAATATTTTCAACTGTGCGCAAAACTGAATAGCCTCCATAGGCGACATGCTTTGTTTTGACCAACTGCGCCGCACTTGTTCTATGTAGGATAATGCCTAATATGTAAGCACTTCACACGCTTAACAGACAATTGTTTTGCAATTTTTTTTAAGAACAAATATTAATTAATTTATTTATTTATCAAAGTCTAATGACTTAAAGCTATATCGACACATGAACAACATTAGTAGGCATACATTGGGCTAGTTTTGTAGGCTAAGCATATTACAAGGAAAGGCATTTCAAAGTGAGGCTGCATGGTATAGCCTACCTCCAGACGCCAGAGAAGTATGGGCCTACATCAGCCCTCTCCATTTAGACGCTCCATGGCGCCCCACCTCAGCAACCCAAACCATTTCTATTCCCACTCATTTTGTAAATAATCTTTGTCTCCACAAAGACACTAAGCCTAAGATGTGTTTATTCACAAGAAACCATGAAAGCAAACGCCATGCTAGTGTTACCTCCGGACTTGGAGCGTTTTGGTGACATGTCCCTTTTCTTCCACTCGCATTCTTTTTATGAATTGGTGATTGTCCCCTGGTCTGATAGAGAATGCTATAATTGTCTGTCTGAGCTGGAGCTCCTGGCTCCTCTGGTATTGAAAGCACCGGATGAACCTGGACACACACACCCAACCCCGCTGCGCCTAGCCAGTTCACTGCACCAGTCATCTTTTCTTCCTCCTGTGGGACGGTGACACACCTTCTTCCTGTCCATTTTGCCCGCGCGGGAATGAGACTGCGGGCTAATTGGCCTAAATGACCCCAAAGGCCTTTTGCACCGAAGGCGGGACATGTTGCCTGCCTTTTTCGACAAGGCAAATTCAACTAGGAGGACATTGCAGCAATGGTAATTCCGTTAGTTTTTTTTTACTGTCCAAGCAAGATAACAGAAATAGGCCTACATTAAATTGGAAAATATAGCACATTTCTAAAATTGTCTGTAGATGTTAGGTTTCTTACAGATTATATATATATATATATATATATATATATATATATATATATATATATATATATATATATATATATATATATATATATATATAGGGGCAAAGTAGACTTATTATATTTTGGGCATTTCTTGTGGGAAAAGGGGAAAACAATATGACTGACTATACCATAAAAGATAATGTGACCATGCTGACATGCAGTCCCAATTCGAAATCGAGAAATCATATGAGAGAAAATTGGCAACAATTTAAATTGTTAATTGCTTATGTTGGTAAATAAACAGAACATATATTCAGGATAGTTCTGTATTCTTAAACGTTATAGGCTTAGCTGAATCATTCTGAAATATGTAGGCTAGCCTAAGCCTAGAATATAATAGTCCAGCCTATATAATGGTGATTGGCCTTAATACGTGACACCGTAAATAGCCTGCAGCCTGCCGAGCCATACGCCCCCTTTTTGTGCCT
>NC_139647.1:15846145-15848645 GCF_964638095.1 Poromitra crassiceps
ACTCAGTCACAGACAGACTTTACATTCTTATTGATAATGTAAGTAAAATGATTTATTGAAAAATCTGATGTGTCGTTCAAAATACAACAATAATTCCTGAATATATACTTGCTGGTTCTGTGCTCGCAGATATAAATGACGATGCTGGAAAGGAGGGCAAGCACTTAGTCAGCAAACCTTTGAATAAAAAAATGCACTGAATGTATTGTGTAATGATAGCATGATGTCATATAATTACAACTATAACAATGTTGTGACATCACATCTTCCTGTCTAATGCATTGTGCAATGTGAAATGTAAAGAAAATCAAGAAAGGTTCACTGATTTAAATCGTAACAATGAAAAGTGTTATTTCCAACATGGCCGTGTGTTTCATGCATGTATGCAAATGTCAATTAAGCTATTCTAGAAAATGATCCAGAAATGTCTGAATCTAACCACAAGGGGTCATCATGAGATCATGACTCGAAATGATTTGATGTAATGGATGTAAGCAAATCATATCTGATATGTATTTACTAAGAGTGCATTACATCTACATGGGAAACTGTATACAGTTAAGTATGCAGGTTATTATTATACATATATCCCGTGGAGAATACACAGTCTTTCCAGTTGTGTATGAAAGCTGCCTATATGGTAGTAATGGCTTTGAGATCCTACATGTGTGTCAAGTCAAGTGTACAATGGATTCCAAATGGTGTATACAGAAGCTTTAAGGTCACTGACACATATCCGCCCTCCCTCCCTCCCCCTCATGGTGTGGTGAAATCATACCCATGGCGTATTCTCTGCATATCTCACTACACAATTGCTCAGTGCGTTTGGCTGGTGCCCAGGAGCGGCTGGCGTGTATATGCTTATTATGCTATGGTGCCCAGGAGCGGCTGGCGTGTACATGCTTATTATGCTATAGTGCAGGAGCCAATCAAGCAGCAAGTGAACGGCAACAAAGCAAGAGAGACTCCAGAAGAAAGAAAGAGGAGTCCACAGCTGGGAAACCAGTGTAGTGTAAGTTATCCTCGGGGAGGAGAGGAAAGGGGGAGGAACGGGGTCGAAAGGGGAGGGGGATACAGAGAGAGAGAGAGAGAGAGAGAGACACACACACACACACGCGCACACGCACGCACACGCACACGCACACGCACGCACACACACACACACCGGAGGTTTTGAAATTAGGCTACTGTTGTATTGGCATTGTGTCCAACAGCAAAAATAGGTCTATTTTCATGTGACAACATGCCTTCGCCTGCCTGCTTAAGACGTGAACTTTCAGTATGCTGATGGTTATGCACATACAGGCCCAGGCCTAGGCCCTGGCCCAGGCCCCAGGCCCCAGGCCCAGGCCCCAGGCCCAGGCCCCAGGCCCAGGCCCCAGGCGCCAGGCACAGGCCCAGGCCCAGGCCCCAGGCCCAGGCCCAGGCCCCAGGCCCAGGCCCAGGCCCCAGGTCCCAGGCCCCAGGGCCACTCTGTAAATAGGAATGTGACCTGGGTCTGCCTGCTTGAAGGGCTAGAGTACTAACACCTTCCTTCATTATTAGATCACATGGAAATAAGAGGAGAAGGGAAACCAACCCAGCAGTGGGTTTTGAATATATGACTGCCGATACTGTTCATGTGGATCTGGTAATATGCCAGTGCCAACATTGATTGAGTGCCAACATTTTTTTTTTATTATTAAGTAGAGTAGAGTGCCAGCATTTGATGGAATTATAGCATGACTAGAATAAATTTTTAGGAAAAAAGAAAACAGATTTCAAGTTACCATTGCCTATGATTATTATTATTACTCCATTTTGACTGGATAAAGGAGAAAACTATTCATAACTGTAGAGCAGACCTCAGTGTTGGCGCAGCAGCTGACAAATTGCTCAGCAAAACATGTTAAATAGCAGGCAAAAGTACAAAATAATAAAAAATAATATTGGGGGGAATTAATATTATAGATGCTATTACAGAAATATTAAATAATAAACATAAACAATCATATAAAACATAATTGGCTATTTAGCTCTATAGGCCGATAGCAAAGTCTGTATTATTTTCATGACATGGCACTGCAGTACCTCCAATCCTAAATGTGTTCATAGGGTTGTCAGCGGAAAACCTGCAAAACCTGCTCACTGCTTTGACCCAGGTGCACCTACATGTTCTGTCCCCTAGGTGGAAGCAGTGTTCAACTCAAAATGACTTCTCGGTCTTCTCACTCAGCCTCGCTGGAAAACCTGGAATACATCTGCCCAGTTAGCAGAGTGAAGAGTGTGTAACATTCTGTTTGTGTGTGTGTGTGTGTGTGTGTGTGTGTGTGTGTGTCAAGCAGACACACTCATATATCCTTCCTCCTCCCATCTTCATCTTGTCTTCCTGACCTGTCATCATCTCCCTGGATTGGTTTCTATGGTTACGCCTTTACTTGATGTATACTTCCTTTTGCAATAGCTCGCGTTAGCATGATAGCGTCAAAACCGTGCAAAATGCAGCCACGAAACTTTACAG
>NC_139647.1:15853645-15878645 GCF_964638095.1 Poromitra crassiceps
ACATGCAAAACATTTTTGAAGTAATTTATGTGAAAATTACCAGTTTAATATGTTTTAGTTGTGATTGATAGTAAAAATATACCAAAAATAAATAAATTACAATATAAATACATCAATATCTCATTTGAAACCATAGAAAATACAAACGGAGATACCTGTTTTTGCAAATGAACTCTTCATTTGTTTCATCAAATTTGAATAAAAATGTTGAATAAAAAATAACCTCGTTAAGTTTGAACTAACTAAAACCTTGGTGATAAAGTGACCAAACCATGGGAGGTAAGTTTGGTGTGTTATAGCTGCATGATAGCAGAATGTTGATGGTCCAGAGACAGCTGACACTGCTTCTCCTCCTCCTCCTCACATCACCATTGCAGCCTTTGAAAGCACAATCCCACTCATGGTTTATAGATGATCAAGGAGGAATTTCAGCTTTAAAATGCATTCTTCTTATTCCATATAGGTTATGTTCATCACTTTTCATGTTTGGTGTTTCCAAGCATGCAAAGACGAGTTAAGCCCCGCCCCCTCTTACTAATCTGTGAAGTCACGCTGGTGAAAGGGAATATGATGGGAATAGAAGATCAAACAGAGATGTGACAGTGACGGATTATGGACATTTTATGAGGGATAATGTTTATACTATAAGCATTATGGGTTTATAGTCGAGTTAAAAAGGGATTGCACTACAGTATAAAAAAATCTAGGATACCGGAAAGTGAATGAATGTGAATGTGCCAGTTATCTTACTTTTACTGTCAATGAAAGCATTGAAATACATAAATGTGTTTTCGCAGAATCTTTCTCTGGTGTCTAACGTATTGCGAGATGCGTTCATCGTCTTCAATGAATGGAGTGTCCTATAAATAATTGAATTGAATTTGCACACACACACACAACACACACACGCACACACACACACACACACACACAATTTGTACAGCTGAGGACATTCATTGACATAATGCAGGGGTTTCCAAACTTTTCAGACCAAGTACCACCAAACCAAATTTCCCAAGGACCACTTCCACTGTGACCTACAATCCCCCCCCCCCCTCCCATAAAACAAATGTGCTGATTTGACCATGCAATAGCATCAGAAAGGCTAAATAACAACATAGGGCTATACTGTCAAAACTGACACACACACGCGCACACACACACACACACACACGCACACACACACACACACACAGGAGACGTGGTACACACCTTAGTCTTGCTGCAGAAACCCAGTGCGTATAGCCTTCGGTGACAGCAGAGATGCAACACGTTGAGAAGATTCCTCTGTCTGCTTTGGCTCAAACACCAGTTTCCATTTTGTAGCCTGTCTGACAGCAGTAAGTCTGCAGGCAGCAGGCAGCAATGTGAATCCCAGCTGCTGTCTCACTCTCTTGTTAGCACTCCCACCCAACCCAACCCAATCTCACTCCCAACGGGTCAAATACTGACGTTTGGTCCGGACACCTTGACCTCAAATCGATGCCACGGGACCATGACTGTGACAATGAAATAAAACAATGGCGGATGGGCGTATATACGTTTGCCCTGGATGCTGACGAGTCGACCAGGGTTCGATTCCAAGCGTGTTCAAAGTAGCTACATTTAAAAAATCTGAATGTAGGCCTACATATTGGACTCATGATTAGTATGAAAACACCCCCCCCCCCCCTCAAATAAATAAATAAATAGTAAATAAAAATAAAGTGGGCGTGTGATATCACAAGAAGAGAATGTTCTGCTGAGGCTGACAGATGGATGCAAAGTCAGGGAGAATGAAAAAGGTGAGAGATACCAGGGCAGACATAAAACCACCCAGAAATGCTCCTATTTTGGGATGAAAAAGGGGACTGTCACCTAAAGGTGACTAGTTTGCATCCCTGCATGCGACGTCACAAGAGGGAGTTCCATGAAATGGAATAGTGCCCCCTGCAGTTTACAACAATGAGTCTACAAAACTCCTATCGGTACTCGGTAAGTACCCACATGTAACTCATACTCGGTCTGCAAAAAAGTGGTATCGGTGCATCCCTATATGGTATATTATCATCATTACACTCACGTAGTCTGGAATAAGAAAGTATAGTCAGAGTTTTCTCACTCAGTTGAAGATTTATCAAACTGTTTTGGTTCATCTCAAGACTGTGGAGGTCATCTTTAAGCTGTCCAAGTGGTTAGAGAGACCATCTGTCAATCAGGGGACGCGGGTTCAAGGCCCTGTGTCAGCAAGCACCCACCCTGCTGCTGCAGTGTCCTTGAGCAAACCACTGAATCCCTGCAGCTCCAGGGCTGCTGTAAAAGTATTAAAACAAATGGATAAATACAATCGCCATTCCACACTGCAAATTTTTCAAATAACATGTCATTTTGCTATTTAGGCTATATTGTCCGTTCAGATCACGTGATGTCAACTTGACAGTTTCTATAAGGAGACAGTATCACACACTTCACCCAAACCTCCAACCCACATTTTCTTATTGTCCTATAGCCATCTTCTCCTGGTTGTAAAGTAACCTATACTTGTGAAACATAATAATAATCTAACATTTACAAAAGAAAATCGCATAATTTTTTTGTATTTCATCTTTAACTTACTGTTTTATTGTAGACTATTTATATGATAGCTTTTGCTATGGTTTTTGTTTTTACTCCTATAGACGACTCGCTGTGGGGGATAACCAAAATTTACAGTAGACTTATCACAAGATTGCATATGGGCCAACATTTTCGTAGCTCACATGATAAAAGAAAAAGTCTGGTCTTTCTGTCGCATCATAGCATATAGGCTAATTAGCCTATAATAACAACAACCGTATATCAAAATAGCTATTGCATCTGTTTGACCTGGCAGGGATATGTGCCTAACAATCCAAAGTATAAAAAAGAGCATCTGCTGTTGTGCTCTTGCTAACCATAAACAATCACAGGGTTAGGCCTATGAAAATAGTTGATGCAATAGGTAATGTTTTAAAAGTAAGGTAATTAAATAACAATCAAAACAATTATTATTCACTTATCAGAAGGCTATGAATGTGAAAGGAGAACACACCCCTGTGCGTAAAGACGCATGCATCCTATAACAAAATCTATTTTAGTGTGGTGATGTTCTAATTTAGTAAAGAAAATAATTAGCCCATCAAACTCGGGTCTATTGAAGAACAAAGGTTCGTCTTTATAGGTCAGCGCCCTGTGTGGACTATAGATGCCTCAACTTGTTTTAAGCACAAGCCGGTGTGTGTAATCGTCTATAAATGCACATAGTGGAGGTTTATATAGCCAGCAAATCTGCTTCCCAAACGCGTTCTTTTCTTCTTAGGTTATTTCGTGATGTTACAAGCTGTCATGAAACCACAGGGTGTGAACTTCTCCTCCTTTTTGTTTGTCTTTGCCGCTGGGCACTTGACGTTTGACAAGGGTTTAAACAGCCTCCTGATCGATTTGTCCTATAATGCAGGACAAGCGCAAGTTCACAGGTCTCCCATAGAAATAGGGTGAGGGTGAAGAGGAACAATAATGATTTCATAAATTATTGTTTATCCTAATTATGCTACGTGCCTTTGGCGGGTCATAAGATTATAGCAGAATTAAATCAAAGAGTTTATAATTTAAAAAAATAGTATAACCGCTCCTCCGCATGCATGACGCACTCACACAACCCCACTTCAAGTTCACATGTCAAGCTGTTTGGGAAACAAGAGGAAGAGAATGTGGCCATAGGAGGAGACGAAAATCACGCTTCTTGTGGAGTTAAGAGAGCTGGTTTGGTGAGAGCCTCCAACTATGCAGTGTTATGTCTTCGCATTCGCAAAGGCCGCTATTGTTTTGAGTAGCCATACCCATATGCGCTAAAATGCTCGCTAATTATAAAGTGCGTGGTTTGAGCTCCGTGCGTAATTGACCTTCATGGGCCAGAAGCTATAAGTCAACAAGGTGTGATTGATTCTTAGCATTTACACGACAATTTCATGTTCACACATGCGCATTCGAGCCGCCTGCAGGGCCTTACTAATTATAATGAAACCTTTATTTGCACATGTGCTTATGCAGCCTACTGAACCTAATGCACAACATTCATTATGAACAAATATTTGTAGTGGCCATGGACAAATAGCCTATATGACAAATATTTGAAATCATTAATTGAGTCACGTCGCAGAGAGAAATAGAGAGGGGAGAGGAAAAATTACTAATGCTAGAGTAAATTATGAAGATATATAGGCCTATGCAAATTAGGCTACATAACTTATAGCCCATATAGATTGTTGTAGTGATAGTGACTTCTCGTTGGGGGTATAGGGGGGTGAGGCGAAACGAGAGAAAGCAAAGATTGACATTTCCTGAAGGGGGGCGCTATAAGTCAAGTGTTGTTTTTAGGCATATTCTACACGCAGGGCTTGGACAGCGGTGGGGGGGGCTCTGGACTCTGGAGGTGTTGCATGGCTGAAGCTGTTCAAACAAAGTATCTTCTTTCAACGCACGTTTCCAGTTCTCTGTTTTTCTCCGCCAACACTGCGGCACTTTTGTTCCCTTCACCCAGGCGAGGAAAGATAAGGTGTCATCACTTGAACATCAAGGTCCCCGGTTGGAAAAGCCCGTCTAATTTCGCCCGGCCCATAATGGCCACATGACATGCTCCAGTCGCTTTCTGAGTGTTGTTTTTACAAAGTCGACTGGCTTGAGTGCCGTCTGCTTTAAACATCATGTCACGGTAAATAAAGAACCTCCATGGTGATCAGCATAAGGCAAAACAGCCTTTAATATAGAATACATTTAATTGGCACCCGCCCCCCCACTTGAATTGGTGAAAAAATGATAATAAAAAAAAATGTATGGCCAAACTTGCATCGATCCACAAACAAAAAAGGTGGTAGCCTTATAGGCCTATAGCCCAATGTAGTTTGCCGTTATAGTATCCAGCCCATATGAATCGCAGTTGTCACACCAGGCTATTTGCCGTCAGTGTTGGGGGTAACTCATTACAAAAGTAACATATTACAGGTAATAAATTACTTTTAGCAGTAACTCAGTAATATACCTTATTACCATTCAGTATAATATTATACACTTGTTACTTGTGTTACTTTGTCAAGTCACACAAGTTACAAATTGAGTTATATATTGTTTTGATCAAAGCATATATTTTAATAAAGACACAACAATTTCCTCCTCTAATTGTGTTTTTATGCAAATAACCAATATAGATGATGACAATAACGAAGGAAAAGGATATATAAAGTAACAAATAGAATTTTGTACGGTTTGCACTGACTTGAAGACTGAAATTATTTTTCAGGATGGTCCCGGGCGGTGATGTCATTCTGCTACTGCTGTTATTTTGGTGAATGTAATGCAAAAGTAGTATAATAAGTAACGAGTTACTCTACACAGACTCTAATAATATTGTAAAGTAACTTATTACTTTCAAATGAAAGTAACTAGTAAGATGTAATATATTACATTTTGAAAGTAACTTGCCCAACACTGTTTATCGTCCACTAACCCTTAAAATGACATAGGCCGTTTTCTCTGACAAGCCATGTGCTTCCCGAATATCCAGAAAGTTTTATGCTTGAATTTCCAATTCACCTATGCACCAAACGTACAGTAAGAATGAACCGAGTCGCTCGGGGGAATGCATGGGGAGAAGTAGGCTAGATAAATTTCCTCCTAACGACTTCCCTTCTAGCATTCATGATTAGATGGTAGATAATCCCAGGGTATCGACCCATGCATACCGACAGACTGACCACACATAAAGGACACAATATCCCCTTTCTTCGAGAGCAGACATATGTGTCAAAGGCTAAGGGCTTTTGATTTTGAGTAATGCCATCTCATTATAGCCTATTTCCCTAACGTTATGGAACCGGTGGTTCAGGACCCCTTCAGAGACCATATAGGCTGTATGTGAGGCTTGGATCTGAACTTCTACACCATGCTGACTGGCAACCTGCTGCAGGCTTCAGGCTCAAATGACTGCAACAAAGTGTCAATCATCCAAATAATAAACCTAAATATTTCCATCATGCAAAATGCAAATCAACATATGCATTTGGAAAAGTAATGCACACTATGAAAAAAATATTATTCGAAAAGGATCATGCAAACTGTATATGGGCATTTTGTGACATTTATCACTTTGCTTTGCTGGTTTCAGCTATTTTTAAAATGTCAGCCATGCAGCGTCAAGACACAGAACTGAAGGTGGCCTGCAGACAAAAATATAACAAATGTTTACTGCAAACTTTCCAAAACCACTGAATGGGATAAATCAAACAAATTCTCATTTTAATCCATGTATTTCTTTTCTTTTATTGTAAAGGGTATATGAAACTATAGGTGAATCGATTTATTTATGTTTCATTATTTATCGCAAAGTTTACATGCAGTCTCTTTCCAAATGAAAATGCAAATAATAATATCAAGAGATTAAGATATTTCATCTTATCACAGATGGCTCTTGTTATATAAGACACTTGAAGATATGATACCCCTCCCCCCTTCAAAAAAATCAACAACAAAAAACATAAAATAAAACAAAAAATGCTTATGGCTTTCTTTGAAAACCCTATGTAAACGAAAAGTCGATGGGGGTACCTTTAACTCGGTGCCAGAGTCTGTTGATATATCTAAACCCCTAAAATAACAACGTTAATAAGAATTAAGACATTTTATTGTTTTCAACAATATAACATGGTACGTTATTACATTCTGGTAAAATACTTTTTTCTTTTACCTAAAACTCCCTCCGCCTCACCGTGTGTGTATGCACCATACACTGCAAAAAAATAAAAAATAAAATAATAATCAACAAGTCATTTAACCTTGTCTGTTCTATTGAGTCTTAACATCTTGCTTTTCTTAAGACAAATGAAAGTAAAAATGACTTGTTTTCAATGTAAATCAACATGTTTCAAGGATTTTAATTTCATTTTCTTAGTGAAGAGATCTGCCTTATGCTGCCATTTTATTTGTAGGCTATTCATTTTGAGGCATTTCACCCACTGGCAGATTTATTTATTAATTCATTTTATTTTTTTCCACTTCTTCAAGAAAAACAATAATTTAAGGCTGACTATGAGACTAAATGATTTGTTGATTGGTCTTTTTGCAGTGCTTCCAGTCTGCCTTGCACCTTGCCACAAGTGCTTGAAGCTTTAGTCTCACCCTCCATGTAGAAAATTAGCCTACTTTTCCAAAACGGCGCTCTCCCTCTCCGTCTCCTTTCTGTGCCGCTTTCTAAGAGCCAAGGTCCACCAGATTAGAAGACATAGGGTTCAGTATGCTGTCGTGGTGCATTGAGTGGTGATGGTGCACCGAGTCTGCACCGGTGGGTACCGGGATGGCGCTCGGTCCCGGCGGGGGCGCCAGGCCGTGCAGGGACGGTAAACCGGGGTTTGAGCCGAGGAGCAGACCTGGGCTGTGAGACGTGTGATCCGGTGTCCCTGAGGGCGTTTTGTCGTCGTCCGAGCTCCCCAATAGAGTTTTATTTCCATTCATGGAAGAAGTCAATGGGTTGTGACTGTTGGTGTTCGAGTTCTCATTGTTTTCTCTGCGAACATAAAAGAACAGAAAACACACAATCACCTAACAGCCGGTTTACTCTCGCAGCCTATTTTATAGCCTGTCATTTCCAGAATGAGCCCAATGAAAACTTTGTAAGTTGTGGCACATTTCTAAAATAGTGTCCCACACATGTTGGACTACTTTTATAAAACTATAATACAATGTGATTAAATGGCAGATTAAGAAACAAAGAGATTCATCAGCCTGAAAAGAATTACATTATTATTTATCTTGAATTAAACATTTCAAAACTCAAAACTAATGCCCCCCCACACACGCACGCACGCACGCACACACACACACACACACACACACACACACACACACACACACACACACACACACACACACACACACACACACACACACACATCTATTAGGTCAAAGTGGGTAATTACACTGTAATTACCATAGGCGTAATAACCATGATTACAGTATATATGAATGCGTCATGATTTATTAATGTATAAATCACCATGGTGCAAACTGTAATTCTTGAAATGATTATGAGGCTCCTTCACTATGTTCTCTGGCCTTTATGGCGAGGCTGGCTGGCTGGCTTCAGAGCAACAGCGAAGAGAGTCGAAAACACTCATATTTGACTGTTGGGCCTTATATTAATAAGTCTATCAATTTTTCATACGAAATTCATTTGACCACGAGCGACGTGATGTGCGTAAAGACCTATCAATGTGCTGCTGTGTGTGTATAGCTTTCGACCTCTCGCTACATAAATGACAGCCCCAATGATTGCTAAACTTGTGGCATAGTTCGCAACTGTTGTGAGTGGTGAGTAAGGCCTTTCCCAGTGGGAAGACGTGATTTACGTGGAGCTTTCAGCCCGAATTAGTGGCCAGAGGGTGAAAGAAGACACCAACCGAGCGAACACCTGACTACAGACGTCTCCCAAGTCTCCCTGCACGCCTGCCTGACTGCCTGCCTGCCTGACTGTGTAATTTGCAAACTTTGAAATGTACAAACGACTTAATGCCAAAAGAGCTGGGCCGGTATGGAGCCTATATACACCCCACCACATCAATCAACCCAAAACATCTTTTATAACACATTCACTGCCAATGCTGTCGTTTTAGATGTAGCCTATAGGCCTATATACGCAAAGCTATACTAAACAGAGTTAAAGAGAGGTAAAAGAGTTAAAAAGAAGGCTTTATACTGATGTTAATGTCAAAGGCAAAGTATCTATTTCACGTTATAATGTGTGATTACAATAACGTAAAAGTATACGGTGACGGTAACTTTTATAGCCTTGTAATTTAGCCCACCAGACAACGAGCCTTTTCATTTTCAGCGCTCCTTTACGCGCAGGCAATTATCACAAACACAACCAAAACAACAACAACGACGATAGTAACGCGGGACGTCAATTCACCATAAGCCTTAACGCATAAAATCCCTTATTATACATCGATTGTAATCAGCAACCAAAGCCTGCAATATGTTCTTTCTTATTTCTGGGGACAAGTGGAGAATTTCGCAGCCAATATATGATTTGATCAGTGTAATAAATAGATGTAGGTCACCAAACTTTCTACAGGCATAGTTATAAAAGGGGGCATTTGTTCTTTATGCTCTCTATATATTTATAAATATGACTGTTTTTGTTTGATATATATATATATATATATATATATATATATATATATATATATATATATATATATAAACACACACACAAGATCACATTTGGATTCAGTTAGACCTATGGCAAGTATTTTCCACATCAAACTGTAATAATGTAGCTACTCATACCTTTCTTTCGCCTCCGCTGCTCGGTCTCTCTGCCGTCGGTTTTTGAACCAGTTGCTGACCTGCGTGGTGGTGAGTCCTGTGGCCTCGGCCAGCTCTCTTTTCTCCCGCGGGGACGGGTAGGGGTTGTGGGTGTACCACTCCCGGAGCACGCTCCTGCTCTTCTCCTTGAAGCAGTAGCTGGTCTCCTCTCCGTCCCAGATGGAGCGGGGCAGGGGGAACTTTCTGCGGACGCGATACTTCCCCACGGCGCCGAGCGGGCGGCCCCTCAGCTTCTCCGCCTCGATGTAGTGCGCCTTGAGCCACAGCTGCTGCAGCTTCATGTGGTTGTGTATCGAAAACTGGTGGCTCTCCAGTATCTTGTAGAGCTCTCGGAAGTTCCCCCGGTGGAAGGCGACCACCGCTTTGGCTTTCAGGACGCTCTCGTTTTTGTGGAGGTGCTCGCAGGCCGGGAGCGACCAGAGGAAGCGCCCCAGCCGCTCGATGTTCCCCCCTTGCTGGAGGACCTCGCAGACACACGCCACTTGCTCCTGCGTAAAACCGAACGTCGGAAGCATGGACATGGCTACAACGTAAACCAGCGCCGATTATATTGTGCCTTACTTCCACGTCTCCGCGTTCAGTCTCACATTAAACCAAAACGCATTAAGTCCATGAGCGAGAAAAGGTCCCCAAAAAAGTAGTCTAAAACTTTGTGAAAACTGACAAAGCGGGTAATATCCAACTGCGTAATGTATAAATTCAAGTCCATTCAGCCACACGAAAGCCCCGGCGACAATTCCTCATAAAGTTGGTGAGAAAGAGAGAAAAGTTGCTACTCCTTCCACCGTCCTCCTCCACCTTTTCTGCCGTTTCAACATAACCTACTCCCGGAGACCAGGCTCGCTGGCTCGTTTTAATAATATTATTCTAAGCTGGCAAGACAAGCGATTATATGAACTCTGATTGGTCGGTTATCTGACCCGGGGATGGTGAGGATAAGACAATAGTTTTAGTCAAATTATTTGCCATGGTTACGCTGTCACTCAAAGTAACCTGATACGCTTTGAGGTGGCTCCCTGGCAAAGTCAATCCGATTGTTCCCTTCGCGACCAGCCCGCCTACCAATAGAAATATTGCTCAGATTTGTCTTCTAAAGACGTTTTTTTCTTCCCCCTTGGTTTTGAGAGACAGCTCGGCCAGCCAAAGAGCGCAGAGCTGTGGAGTTTGGAGGAGGAGAGCTGCGCTGATCCCGCAGCTGGAGGAAGGATGGCGCCAGAGCGCACAGAGCCTGCTGCACGCTGCACAACACCAAGCCTGTATGTAACCCGGCTCTTCACACCGCTCACCAATCAATCAAGTCTTCATAACGCCTATAAGTTTAATGATAGTTAATTCATATGACCGTAACACCCGACAACCATGTATTAAATAAAACGCTGAAAACGGTGACTTCCAGCCAGTGGTTATTATAAGGGAAAAATAACACCAACAAAAAATAATTAGACCTCCCGAAAAAAAGTTTATTTCATATTTTCCCTTTAAATGACTGCATATCATTTGGATACATTTGATTCTGATTTAATATCATACAGATTTATGTCTGCCTAAAAATGGGATAAAATATTGGGCAAATATAGGTGCTTACTGCTTACTGTTGACGCATTTGAGCTAAAATCAAATCAAATCAAATAATAATAATACAAAGAATCCAATATTTGTAGCCTATAACACCCCCAACTGCAGGTCTATGCAAATAGCCTATAGGCTATACACAGTATATATGACAATATATAAAATCAGTATACTTACAAGAGAAAATTATGAGAGTATAACAAATACGACTCATGTGCGCGTGGAAAATACAGAAAGTTATGTTTAAGTCATCTTGACATACCGGTAACCATGCACTTGATATGAAAGCCTATATGGTCAATAAAATCCTTATGAACTAAAGTGTGCTCAATATGAGTTTGTGACCTTTTGACATTTCATGGTTGATATCCCATATATCCCTAAAGGGAGTTGCTTTGCTGTAATATTTTCAAAAACGTATAGCCCATAGGCTATAGGATTTCTATAGGCTAAGTTCTTTCATAAGGCGTGTGCCCTGGTCCATTATTTAATTTAGGTGATGACAACAATAAAGATATTATATCCTTGTGTGTGTGTGTGTGTGTGTGTGTGTGTGTGTGTGTGTGTGTGTGTGTGTGTGTGTGTGTGTGTGTGTGTGAGAGCATACAGGCAGCAGGATTGCAGAGAATAGGAAACAAGCCTATATGTGTGTGAGTGTGTGTCCCGTCTCTCTCTCTGTGTGTGTGTATAATCGACCTAATGGTGAAATGATGTGTGTGTGTGTGGCGCTTGTCGGACAGAGGGGAGAGGAGAAGAGCGAGTCTGCCGGGGTATAGCGGAGCAGAGACACAGCCTCAAGCAGCACACGGTGAGACAAGTTTACATTTTACTCGTGTGTGTAGCTGCGCTGACGCGACTTGAAATCGGTGCAACAGGAATGAGCTGAAAGTCCCGGACCACCAAAATTACAAGCAGGATGACAGGATGACAAGATAAGAAGGTGCCATTGGTGCCCCTTATCCTGTGATCTTGTCAGAGAAAAGTGCTGCTGGGGAGAGAAAAGAATAGGCTATATAGGGCTAAGGACGAAGGGATTTTGAAGAGTAAAGAGGGCATTGGGGAGTAGATGATGGTGCTGCGCTACTTGTTGAAAACATGACTTCAGCCTATGAAAGGAGACGGGGCATGTGACTCATGCATGCTGCAGCGGTCAAGTTCAGTCCACAAGGAAATGGCTGCAACGTAAGGGTCACACACACTCCAAAAAATAGATATAAACAAAAATCACAAAATCAATTATAATTTGTCGTTGTATTTATTATTCGATTTGTTCAGAGTCTGCAGGCTGCATGGCTGTCTGGCGAGAGAGGGAGTGTGTCATGTGGCCGGGCATGTCTGTTATTGACTATTGGGTCAAAGATTGACCAGTTCTCTCGCGTCACCATGGGACCTCTTCATTATCTATCGTCAGTATCACGAGTATCACATCACACAGACCATCTCAAAGCACACGCATATACACACACACACACACACACACACACACACACACACACACACACACACACACACACACACACACACACACACACACACACACACACACACACACACACACACACACACACACACACACACACACACAATATACCGCTTTTAATTGTCTCTCCATCAGACCTGTTCCAGCAGCTTTCATCTCTTCACCATAACTTAATTTAACCTCTGGACCACAAAGCTATAGGCTGATTAGTTTTGCAGAGATGCACTATTGAATTAAAATAGCTTTAAGCTTTAAATGTTTATTTGTTGTTCATTATGGATATATTATTATTATTATTATTATTATTATTATTAATATTATTATTATTATTATTATATTATCATATTCCCAGAGGGCCCATGCATGCTGCAATCCAATAAGCTTAATTCAGAGGCGACAATGCATCCATTTATACGAATTTCATATTTTCAAATATAGCGATCTAAAAATAAAGAAAATGCAAAGCCAACAACCCTTCCACATATAGCCTTCATAAAAGTTGATCGTCGTTGTTTAAGGCTGATATTACTTTTTTTATTTGCAGCGATCAGATCGCAGGTTCGTTTCCACAAATCAAGAGCACAATCTGTGAATAGCTATAGGTTTCCCCCGTCTTAGCTGCGTTATGAACCTTTCAATTAAGAGGCTATTTAAGTCGCGCTGTTTAAGAGGAATTATTAGTGTAATTATGAGGGCAGTTTATCACCAGGGATGAGCAGTCTTGTAAGAAGACCCTGATCTCTGTTTCCATATTGTGTTTTGCCTGTGTTTAATAAATTGACTTGGGTTTCGCCTGAAGCGCAGTTCTCAGAGAGTATTACGGCATTAGCCTGACTGATGGTAATCGTCAGGGGACCGGGGCTTGCCTGAAATGGATAGTGAGAAAAACAAGGAAGCGATTTAACCTTATACCGGCATATAGCCTATAACCTAATGGGGGAACATTGAAATCAAAAATAATAATTAATAATTAATTGTATTCCTGTATCATATCACAATCTAAAAGAAGGCTGTGCTGTAATAATGAGAATAATATTAATATTCTAATAATAAGAACAATATAATAATAATAATAATAATAATAATAATAATAATAATAATGTATAAGCTATATATATATTTTTTTTTAATCATATGATAACAGCAGATAACACCATAAAAAGACTATCTGGATGGCATCCAAATAGTTGACTTTTTGACTTTGACTCGGCCATGAAAGTTGAAGAAAGCTTATTGAGCAAAAACGCAAAGTGAAAATAAGCGCCTGTAAACACTGTTTGACAGACGTGCCATTTCGAACAGATTTCAGATAAACTTATCATCTCCAACCATCTAAGACAAACACCTAAATGCCTCGTAATTGAACCCAAAACATACACGGAGCCCTCTCATTGGTGAGAGAGGTGCTGCAATTACCCCCTCACAATGGACACAGTATTTTCCAGTAGGACGTCTCCGTGGGTTCACTTTTCCGTTCCGATCAAATTGCATTTAGCTACTTGTTCGTTGTAAAATATCTTGATTTATATTACAACACTGAAAACACCCTCTAAGAATCAGGCCGTTGGAAAAAGTAAATGTAGCCAGGCTAATATTGGCGTCTTTCTTTCTTTCTTTCCTTCTTTCCTTCTTTCACTGCGGGTCAAGTGCGGGCCTCTCAGCTTTAACTGAGCCCGTTGTCTCCCTGACTGATGCTCTGTGTCCCTGTCAGCAGCGGTTACATGAAGGCCTATGAGACTAATTCATTCCTTACTGACACAGTCCGCAGCCAGTGGAGGAGGCGAGGCGGGGGATGGGGGGGAGTGTTACAAAAATTGGGTCCGGAGGACCTCCAGGGCGCCCCTGATGGCAAAATAAATAAATAAATAAATAAATACATGTTTAATTTCACGATTATTCCAGAAATTAATCCAGCGAGATGAGACTGAATATTTGGAGCACATAGGTTTCACTCTCACCTGTGGTTATCACCCGGAGATACATTACCAATATGCTCAATCATATTGGATGGGGGATCTTGCACAAGATAGCTTATTTCAGTGGAGGAGGTCATGGTGCGCGCGTCCAGAACAGACTGAGGCTCCGTAGCCCATACAACTTGTCCTTGAGTATAACACTGCCCCCCCCCCCCCCACACACACACACACACACACACACACACACACACTGCTCACTCATTGTTCCTGGACAATTTGCGCGTCATGCGTAAAATACAAATAAGATTAGTTCAGATTAAATTGCGAGGTTTTCCCCATGGGGAAACCGCTAATTGCAGCAGCAGAGAGATAACAATAGAACAAATAAATATACAGATGATTATGAAGTAAAATAATCTCCGTTACATGGTTGTTGTGGGGGTTGTTGTTCATGGTCAAAACCCCAAGTGCCCGTCAGCCTGCTGTGCGCGCCGGCAGTGACAGGGCGAATCAGGGTCCCATGTCTGGCCCTTGACAGTGTTTGTAAACCACTTGTTTCCACGGATCAGTTTGATCAGAGGGCCCGGGGTCTGAAACGGTGATTATTACGGCCGCTGATGAATGGAGATCGCGTTTCCCCTAATAGCCAACCCCCTATTTTCACAACCTCCCACCGCTCACCTCGGCCGCTCTCCACCACGACCTCCACTAATTGAGCTGATTATTGCAAGATGTGTGTTTTGGTGTGTGTGTGTATGTGCATGTGTATGTGTTGTGGTGTGTGTGTACATATGTGCGTGTGTATGTGTTGTGGTGTGTGTGTAGATATGTGCGTGTGTATGTGTTGTGGTGGGGGTGTAGGTTTGGGACATGGCTTTTATTCTATAAGACCGTTATGTAGGCCTACACCGACCTGAGACAAGCGCAACAAGGGGTTGATGAGTTTCAGACAGACACCCAAATGCCGGGCAGAAAGAGAGACGGAGAGACAGAGAGAGGGAGGGGAGACATTATTAAAGCCAGAACCTCTGTGTCTATACCGGTTAAGGAGATATGAATGAGGGCCTATCCAATAATTGGTTGTTTACATCTATCTTGTTACCCTAGAGGCCGGGGCTATCCTATAGAGCAAGGAGGAGATTTCACTAAACCGAACACTATAACAGCAGCGGCAGGGAGGGAGGGGTGGTGGGGGTTGCAAGGGTGGTTGGAGAGGGGGAGGGGTGTGGGGGAAGGGGGGGGGGGGGGGGTGTAGAGCGGATCTTGCCTCGGTTTCATGACTGCCCAGTCCGGCGACAGGTTGGTCAGGCTGGACTTCTGCATGACGCGCTATTCCCTTTAACGGTAACACTTTACAATACTGTAACACAAAAAATGGGTAGTTATTGAGGAACTAGTCAGGAACTAACCATTAGCTCATGAATAGTTAATGATTAGTTCCTGAATAGTTAATAGGTAGTTCCTTAATGGTAGTTACTTAGTAACTGACCATTAGTTACCATGTTAACGAACCAGTAAGTAATGATTACTTCCTTAAAAATATATATATATTTTATTTTTTATTTCGCTAGTTCATGATTAGTTAATGGGTAGTTCCTTATGACCCTTAATGGTAGTTCCTTAAAGATCATTAATGGTAGTTACTTAAGAACTGACCATTAGTTACCATGTTAACGAACCAGTAAGTAATGATTACTTCCTTAATTTTGTTCTGCTAGTTCATGAGTAGTTAATGGGTAGTTACTTAAGAACAGACTATTAGTTACCATAGTTGTTACTAGGGAATTAATCATTAGTTCATGATTACTTTACCATTAGTTACCATGTCTGTGCCCCCTCAAGTAAAACAGGGCTTCATGCTTAGTTGTTACTGGGAAATGCATGGTAAACAAACATGGTAACTAATCATGAACTAATGATAAATTCCCTAGTAACAACTAAGTATGATGGCCTGCTTTACTTGAGGGGGCACAAACATGGTAACTAATGGTAAAGTAATCATGAAGTAATGATGAACTCCCTAGTAACAACTAAGTATGATAGCCTGCTTTACTTGAGGGTGCCCAAATATGGTAACTAACTAACTAAGTAGTCATTAACTAATGATGAATTCCCTAGTAAGAACTATGGTAACTAATAGTCTGTTCTTAAGTAACTACCCATTAACTACTCATGAACTAGCGGAAAAAAATTAAGTAAGTAATCATTACTTATTGGTTCGTTAACATGGTAACTAATGGTCAGTTCTTAAGTAACTACCATTAAGGATCTTTAAGGAACTACCAATAAGGGTCATTAAGGAACTACCCACTCATGAACTAGCGAAAGAAAACTTTTTTTTTTTTAAGGAATTAATCATTACTTACTGGTTCGTTAACATGGTAACTAATGGTCAGTTCTTAAGTAACTACCATTAAGGAACTACCTATTAACTATTCATGAACTAATCATGAACTAATGGTTCGTTCCTGACTCGTTCCTTAGTAACTACCCAATTTTTGTGTTACAGTATTGTAAAGTGTTACCCCTTTAACATTTCAGGCCCTGTACAAACAAAACAAACAATGCGCTGTAGGCTATAGTGAGAAATGTAAAGGGTATTTTGTTGCATTAAAGCAACATATAGCCTATGAATTTACTATGTGATTGTTGTTCTATAACTGGCCGATAGGCCTATTATACCAAGAGTGAAGTCGGATGGAATATGTTCTGCTTTAAATTGGACCATTTCCATGCCAAAAGGCATTCAGTGTTTCCCTTGTGGAACAAACTACAGAGGGCCCAAATTGCAGGTGGGCTGAGCACTTGAGCAACCAGCAACAAGTGTCCATTTTTCTATACCTTTCGTTGGCGCTCCCTATATAGCAGCAGTGCATGTGTGTGTGTGTGTGTGTGCGTGCGTGCGCGCGAGAGAGCAGGGCGCGCACGCCGCTTGCTGCTGCTTAATTCATTCGATCAATCACTCTATTTGATTCCTGTTTATTTTCAGGAGTCGCACGGTCATTTCAGCCGCACACTGAAGCCCTTTATGCGCTGCCAAGGCGTTTCCCCCGCCCGCATGCAGTGCACCAAGACCATGCATGCGGCACGCA
Source organism: Poromitra crassiceps (assembly GCF_964638095.1). Classification (NCBI taxonomy): domain Eukaryota; kingdom Metazoa; phylum Chordata; class Actinopteri; order Beryciformes; family Melamphaidae; genus Poromitra; species Poromitra crassiceps. The sequence continues at coordinate 15,871,081 of NC_139647.1, forward strand.
TTCGGCTCTAATTTGGAGAGGAGAGCCGCTCCAGCACCTCTCTGATATTTCACGGGTTCCTAACCTTTACGGTGAAATCCCCGCAGACCTGTCTCTCGTCAAAGCGCGCGGTGCGCAGCGGCGCAGACATGCAGGTATACGAGCTCCACACATCCAGCGGTTATTGAGCCGGCGGACACTGATTTGTGTCAACGCCGTGGGCTTGTTTGAATGAGTGCAAACAGACACCAGTGCGGAATTATGTATTATTATCGTCTACAATTTGGCAAGTACACAGGGCAAACTGTGCAAGCATGGTCTGTTTTTAGACTAGCCTGATGGATATATCCTACCGATTATTCTGCAAGAAATGTTTGCTGTGGGCCTATAAAATAGTGATCAGTTATGTATAGGCTATGTCTATTAGCCTATGTCCCTGCAACCATTTGGATAGAATAAGATTTAAATGTGATTAGACCTTTAATAATTATATAGGCAATTCGATTATTAGATTGCCATATATAGATAATTAGATTGGCAAAATAGGCTAAAGCTAAAGCTAAGGTGGCTAAAATATTAGCTGGGGTGGATTTCCGTGAATGTAATGACACTGCCAATTGCAAACCTATAGGGCATACCTCACTCCTCTGGGGTATTTTGATATCGGCCAACAACTTAGAAATCACCCTGGGACCAATATGTAGATCAGATAAACTCTAGTCTGCTTTCCATCAAAGTAACCACAAGGCTGCCTGATGGGACACATAATTGCTTGAATTGCTTCTAATGACATAACATTTGAGATCGCAACAATAGTGATTTTGGCTGTTGTGTCCCGCACCTTTCACATGTCCCTCCTTGATGTTCTGGTCTTTTGTAATATTAGACAGAGAGATGATTTGATTTAAGACGGCTCTTTGCTGTTGGTCAAACCTCAGAGGGATACGGCTGCTGGATCAGGTATATTGTTTGGACTCCACTCAGGTTGTTCCCATTATACACGTCCAGGTGGGCTTCAAAAGTCTTGCTCATCAAGGTCACTGTCAGATAAATCTACAGCTCAGTATCGAGTTTAGAGGTTTATACAGATCAGAGTATTATAGCAGGAGAAAAACTTGTCTGGTAACTTATGCCGATAAGTCTTAAGGGGTCAGAGGAAGGTCAGCTGTGGAGCTCATATATAGTTTCCTCGTGGCTGTCACATGGTCACACAGGGGAGGAAGTGGGGAGCGATCACTCTTCTTCTCTTTTTATTCAGGGCGCATCACTCTTCTTCTCTTTTTCATTCAGGGCGCGTTTCTTTCAGATTGAGAAAAAATACAAGAAATTAATCAAATCACAGGGAAGGAAAGCAGAGAGGGGAAGAAGAAAGTTAATAATCATGTACATGTTTTGCAGAAAAGGCACATTTATGATGATGATGATGATGATTATTGTCATTATTACTACTCTTATTTATTTATTTATAAGATATAGGACACCTTGATGTTGGGATGTGACAAGAGCTACACTATCACTTTTCTTTCAAAAGTCACATGATTGACTGATTCTGCATTTTAATCAATGGAGCCTTTCCCCAGAGAGATAACTTCTAACAGTGAGTAATAAAAAAAAACTAATTCGATGGAAGGTGCATTCAAAGGAACTATTCAACCTATTTCAACCATCATTATGCAGATGATCAATGTTTACCATCCCTCCATGTTTCCTGCACCAAGAGAAACTCCGCCCCCGCCGGCTATATGGCTTGTTAAAGCTCTCCATTCGACGCCACTGATGACATCATCAGTGATGTCATAAATCCCACTGATGACATCATCAGTGATGTCGTAAATCCCACTGATAACATCATCAGTGATGTCATCTTCTATTGCTTCTGTCTCCATTAGCTACAGTAGAAACAAGTAACCTTGCAAGCAAGCTGGATTCTCTCGCGAGATCTAATTCTTGCGAGATTTGGTTTGTGAAAACAATACTGCCCCCATCTGGCAGTGTCAGGTTAAGAAACAAGAGGGCATACATCTAAAAAGAAGACGAGAGAGTCATCCACACACTGTTAATTCAGTGTTAATAGTAGCAGTTCTGGGAGCAGAACTTATTTTTAGAACTGCAAAGTATAGTGAGGGCAGCAAACAGAAGACAGGAGAATTTCGCCACAGAAACCACTGCATTCTGAAGTGCAGAGTTGATGTCAGCTTGTTGAGTTATTTACCCTCAGAAAACATGACTCAAATGTAAGTCATCATCATTATATTCCTACCAATGTGCAGCGCACCAAGGATGAAGCAAATGAGATGGAACAAAGAACATCCCCAACATAGTTCATAATCCTGCTTCTGGATATTTTCTGCACTATACCATAACATGAAGATCATTTGAATGTATACAACAGCATGTCTCACACATACTATCAAGTAGCATCTCCACTTAGGCGTTCTGTATGATGTTACAGATGTAATTCTTGGTGCACTGTCTTGTACATTTGGGAAAGAGCTGTAAGTGTTTGAGAAATCTGATTGGACTACTTGAGTCCATAAAAACACATGTGAAGTGTTAAACGGAGTGGTATTCCTCTTTAAGTCAAACCAGGGGACTTCAGTATCCTGTGTGAATGAATCTCATAGACCTTACAGTAGGGTATCCCTTTACATACAGCCTGAGCCTTTTCCTTATAGAAAAATCTGCAACATCGCTTAGTGTTTTTTCCCCCTTATGCAACATTCTCCCATTTTTACAGTGCTGGAACTCGTATGTCAGGAAAGAATTTATTAAAAGCGACCCGCAGTAATTAGCGATGTGCTAATGCTAGAATTTGTATCCATTCCTGTATGGAGGCTTTTTACAACACTTGGTGGTTTCACTTGAAACACAGGCCTGACCCTATGTCACCGGCCATATGGGCAGTAAATAGTTCCATGATAGAGTCAGTGGTTGTGGTGATACTGTACCAGAGAGAAACATAGAGCTATACAACATATACTGCATGTTGGTTTTATGGCATGCATATGATTCAGTCAGGATGACTTACTGGTTGTCTGAATAGTGCTCTGCTCCTCTGTGTCCTGATGTGTATATATATATATATATATATATATATATATATATATATATATATATATATATATATATATATATATATGTATATATATGTATATATATATATATATATATATATATATATATATATATATATATATATGTATATGAGTAAGAGTTTCACTCTGTGTACTTCGGCTCACTCTCTAAGAACAAATATGTTTTGTATTTTACTGTGTGTTCAAATCCATCTCTATGTAAATCATATTTACTAGTCCATACCCAGGGAGGCGCGTGCCACAACTCCACGCAGATTTACCAAAAAATGGCAAAAATGTTAGTAATAAACAGCTTAAATTTTCGGGGAAATTGGAAAATCGGCTTAGTCAGCCCCTGTGATAATGCCCAATGCCCGTGTAGTTCCAGATTGATTGCCCAACCCGTTGGACCTTTATTGTGTGTGGTGGACTTTTATTGTGAAGGGCTGTGTAGTGTGTTGGACTTGTATTGTGAAGGGCTGTGTAGTGTGTTGGACTTTTATTGTGAAGGGCTGTGGGAAGTGTTGGACTTTTATTGTGAAGGGCCGTGGGAAGTGTGTTGGACTTTTATTTGCGAAGTGTATGTTGGACTTTTAATCCGAATAATGATGAGTGATGTCATCAGTGATGATGTCATCAGTGAGTGATGTCATCAGAAATGCAGGAAAAATGCTCATAAACAGCTTAAATGGAAAAACAATTTTCTTCATTCTGTAGTAAGATAAGATAAGGTAAGATAAGATAAGTCATTGTGATGCCAATTATGACATGCAACTAAATTGTTCAACATCATATAAATAAATGTTAGTAATTCTTGAGTGGCTATCCTAAATACAAGTGCGTAATAAATACAATTGCTGTGCACTCAGGTCCACTTTCTTTGTAATGTACCTCAGTTTAGCCCTCCACTGAATAGTCAAAGGCCACCTGCCTGAAGGAGCTGATACCCCACCTAAAAGATTCCATCAGTATTGATTTCAATGCAGGGTTTTAGTGCCACATGTTTGGTTTAAGTAGCATGTGTTTTGATGGCACGGACAAAACAAAATCAGCCAGAGAGAGAGACACTGGTGCACCTCGTGTCAGACCATCAGCTACAGTAAAAAGCCAAAGGTTTACATACAAACAGAAAGACACAGCTTCGCTCCCTTCTTCAAGCAGCTGATCCTTCTAGTTCTTTATGAAGAACATGTCTCTCATGTAAAATACTGCTTAGCACCAGAGAAGAAAGAGAAGGACCTCCTTATGATCAATGCATTCTGCGCTGCCTTGTCTTTACAACACAGCACTAACTGATCTTTTCTCTAGTTACTGTATGTCCGCCAGAGGCAAAGCCAGGGAGAGATGATCTGATTGCTTGTGTGTGTGCGTCTGTCCGTCCGTCCGTCTGTTACCTCCTCGCTGTAGCTCCTGCATTACTTGTGAGGACGCCTATATTAAGTATGACATCATAAGTGAAATCACCAACCTTCAACAGTGACATCATGTCAGGTGTAACATCACAAATGATGAGATTATCATCAATTATGACATCATCACTGTTGACATCTTCGTCTTCAATGATGACATCATTAAAACCTTCAACAGTGACATCATCACTGTGGCATCATATAAGCCTCAACAATTACGTCCATGTTGTTGTCGTTCACAAGGCTTAGCAGGGAAGGATTAATGACATCACTGATGGTATCACAATTGACTCTATATGCCTATGACATCATCACTGGTTATGACATGATCAGTGATTTATAACATGATGACATAATAGCGGGTATGACATTACTAGTGATTTATGACATCACTGATGTCAAAGACAGATGTACATACAGACATGCGTCTGATGAGTTTTAGATTATAAATGGTCTGATCCACACTCCGGAGCAGAAGGTGGCAGTAATGCACCAATAAGCTGGATGCAAACCATGGTAAACAAAAAGAAGAAGACATGTGTTTGATGACATCACAATTGCTTGTTGTCCATGTTGTTGTCGTTCACAACCTCAGCAGCGAAGGATTAATGACATCACTGATGGTATCACAATTCACTCTATGACACAATGCCTATGACATCATCAGTGGTTATGACATTAGTGATTTTATAACATGATGGTGCCTATGACATAATAGCGGGTATGCCATTATCAGTGATTTGACATCACTGATCATGTCAAAGACAGATATACCATACATACAGAGGGGCTTTAGGCGGGGAGCGGTGCCTGGCGGAGATCTGCACTCCACTGAGTCCGTGCGGTTTTCTCGTTTTTTCCCCCTGTGTTCAGAGCATGAGGGATTCCATCACTTCAACCCCTATTTCCACTCTGAAGTCTCTAAAGAAGCTCATTAATGCTTCATCTGCTTCCATCATCTAAATGACTTCTCTCTCATTAAAGCGAGCCATCCATCACACGTCTCACTGTACTCTGCTCGCTCTCTGCTGTGGAGACGTGGGCAAGTGTTTGCTTTGTAAATATGAAGCGTGGCCTCGTTCATTTGTTTTTATATGGAAGAATTGGATTTCATGATTGCTTTTTAATTCTGCCTGCAGGGTATATTAAACGCCTGCAAACCTCTGAACACTTTGTTCAGGAAACTAACAATTATAGTCAATGTGAGCAGATGGCAGCCGCAGCTATGCGAGAGGGAAGATGATGGGGCTTACTTAGGCTGGGGAAATGCCTCATGCATCATTAGACGTTACTAGAGTTTATTTCCTGCTCATAGTGTCTGTGTGTTTCTACCATTCATTCAGTAGGGTTCTGCTATAGAGACGCTGCATGGAATAGGCCACGCCCATCACGGGGGGAAAGCTCTCCGTTCACTTCCATACACCAGCGTCATTTTCCTTGAATTAAACATAGCTAAAAGCTGTTGTGTGGTGGGCTGCGCAGACAACAAATGGAAAAAATCGGTAGTTAAAGTGTTTTTGTACTCCCGTGGGAAAACAAGGAAGCCATTGAGAATTGGCGAGAAGAGAAATGTGGATGTTGCTGTCAATGAAGTAAGTCGGAGTGTTCATCTTCCCGTATATACGATCTTTTTGTGCAACACCCGGCATGGTTTCTGAATGATGACGTGCTCCACAGTGTCTCTATGATTTACCCCAAGGGAACCAATAGAACTTTTCCCTTGAAGTCAGAATTATGGTGTTATAAATTATAACACCATCATACTTTATATTTGAGAGATATGAAAGCGTCAGACGAGTGTATGTTTCTCACAATGGAGTTATGTCTCTTCAATAACTCATTACATGTCTGAGTTCGGATATATTTTTTCTCTTAACCAAAGTAAAACAACTTGGTTGGATTTAGTAGGCAAGTAAAACAAACTTAGATGGGGGTTCGGGTTTATGGTTTTGGGTCGGGGATAAAAAATAGGTTAAAATAGGGGTTCAAAAATAGACACGTCTTTGCAAGTCGGGACCGCAACGGGTCCACCACTCCCACCACTTCTCCGTAGGGCGACTTTGACCTACTTAAACATCAGATTACCGCCTCACCTGCAACGTCGGTATCTGACGGGACGTCATGTGACAGCGGTCACGTGACTCGTGACTAGCCGTCGCCTCCCCCACACCATTGATTTCTGACAAGAAGGGGCTACCTTTCTCGTCAGGAGGTGAGGGGGCAAGGGTTCCTGACCAACCGTCAATACCCAGCTTATGACCATAGATGAGGGTCGGAAACAAAGACCAACCAGAACATCGAGAGCTTTGCTTTGTGGCTCAGCTCTCTCTTTACCTCCATGGTCCCATAATGCCCACATCTCTGCAGCCACTGCAGTGAACCAGGAGGCCATCATACAAGATCTGAACTCCTGCACAGCTCCTGGGAGAGAACCAAACCTTTGACTTGGAGGTGCTGCTGTGCTGACCCTCATCACTTAGCAGCAAACTGGAGATCACAGTCCACTGAGGCCAGGAGGACATCATCTGCAAACAGCAGAGATGATCCCAAACTGGATACGTTCCAGACCTCAGCTGCACCTTCATATCCAGTCCGGCGGCTCGGTCCTTCGCGCGGCCGACGCGGGTTCGAATCCGACCCGAGGTCCTTTGCCGCATGTCATCCCCTCTCTCTCTCCCCACCTGTCCTGTCTAATAAAAGCAAAAATGCAAAAAAAAAAAAAAAAAAAATCTAAAAAAAGGGAGCATACAAAATTAATGCTTTATTCCACAGAGGTTTGTAAATGCAAGACAGAAGAAAAAAAAACGTATGAATGAAGAGTTTGTAAATGACTCGAGTACTTTCCATCTGTCATTTGATCACTTGTGATACCTGATTTGGGAGTTTTGTGGCCCGGGTGGTATAACGTGTAAGTGAGTGCATCTGCTTCCCAACAACCTATTTCCTCTGGCTATGACTGAAGCGTAAGCAGCAGTATTTCCCTCCATCATAAAATAGGTGAAATATCCCTGGATAGAGTTGCCGTCGCCCCTGCCTATACAAGAATGTCCTTACGTCTGGTTTCAGTGGAGAGGTTTAGTGGTGTTCTGCTGGTCGTCTGAGA
>NC_139647.1:15891145-15898645 GCF_964638095.1 Poromitra crassiceps
GCAACTCAATTCTCTGAGCTCTCCAGTCAGACGCCTGGAATATGGCCGTGATATTATGCATTTGGACGTGGATATTGAAGGATATTGCATTAATGACCTCCGACCTCTAATATATACATTCCTTATGAGATAGATTTGGCATGTGTGGTATATTTAGTGCTCACTCAAATAGCACGGCGTTAACAAGAAGGTGTTGTTTTCAACTTTTGCGAGCGTTCTTTTTGCCCAGCCAGCATGTGAGCACGATGTTCTGAGACGGATACGTTGACACCAGACGAGCTGCGATGTCTTGAAATGGAAACAAGCCGATGTGTTTTATCCCAAACGACACAAATAGATGCGTCGATGAACACGATGCCTCTGTTAACGGTGCGAGTTCACGACGAAAGACACAAAATGCAAGTTGAAGGGAGAGGAAATGCAAAGAGATGAGCGTCCTATTAATAATACAGATATACTGTATACTCGGGCCTGAAAGTCATAAAACGCAACCTCAAACTGAGATTTGCGCACACAAGCGCACACACACATACAAACACACACACGTAGTATCAAGCGTACACGTCTACACACACACACACACACACACACACTCACACACACACACGTAGTATCAAGCGTACACGTCTACACACACACACACACACACACACACACACACACACACACACACACACACACACACACACAGACACACACACACACACAGCAGCTAGTGTGTCATGCAATGCAATGGATGCGTAAAGTGAGAGCTTCCTGTAATCAAAAGAAACAGCGTACAACAATAAAGGCTATATGAAGCTGGATGGCCTGAGGGGCGGAGCCTTTTGTTGGAATGAGGAAGAGAAAACAGACACTAAACTGTCACACAAGAATAGAATAGAATAGAATAGAATAGAATAGAATAGTGACTGGGCCAACAATCTTAATAACACTTCTGCATTGTTGTTTCTGTTGCATTGTCTTCTGCCGTTTTGAGTTTAGAAATACACATCAGGAATCATATATGTATCCGATGTGAGTCATTTTTTTTATATCAGTCCAATGAGCAAAATAACAGTTAATATTGATTATCGTATTGGCCAAATTTTTTCCCCCCCAAATGTTTTGGAAATAAAGAAAGACATTGCTTTTTCAAATTCATGGTGTTTACATTTGTTTACAAAATTTGGCTATCATAGAAACTTGTTTTTATACAGATCAGCCATAACTGATGTTAATATTGGTTATTGTATCACCCAAATCCTTTATATTGGTGCATCTAGCTGAGTTCTATTCTATTCCACCATAACTGTATGTAAATCCATAAATGTTAGGAATCTATTTTTTTGTATCCTATTCTCTGTTAACCCTAATCTAATTATCCTTCTCTTCTCTCCTCTCCTCCTCTCTTCTCCTCTCCTCTCCTCTCTTCTCTTCTCTTCTCTTCTCTTCTCTTCTCTTCTCTTCTCTTCTCTTCTCTTCTCTTCTCTCCTCTCCTCCTCTCTTCTCTTCTCCTCTCTTCTCTCCTCCTCTCCTGTGAAGTTACAGGTTGCAGCATGCCTGCGAGTCTCTTGGGTGACATCCATCAGTTGAACGACTATGCGACAGCAGCACTAACGGAGAAGGAGCGGCAGAGAAAGGAGGGCAGCGCATATTCTCTTTCCAAAATCCACAGAAACACACCGGTCTGGAATCAATCTGGTATCATACCACTGCCTCCCCCCCCCAAACACACACACACACACACACACACACACACACACACACACATGCGCACGCACACACGCACACACACACACACACACACACACACGCACACACACACACACGCGCTCATCCCTAACCCTGGTGAGCCTAGCGTGGGCTATTTGTCATGCCTGTAGGTTTATGTGTTGTAATGTTGTATCAGGTCTGGGATATGGTTCTCCACTATATCTCCTGACTTCACCTGCTGCTGAAGCTCTTTACCAGAGCGCCGCGAGCTAACTGCCGTCGTAAATAGTGGAAGGAGTGCGTGGAGCGAGCGGCGGGGCAGCGCAGGGTTAAAGATATATCTGACAGGGGAAAAAGCAGCTCTCCTCCTCACTGTGCTACCCGCTGTAAAAAGTGCACGTTTCAGCGCTTAAACCTTCAGATCAGAGGCCGCTCGAGTCGGGGGGAAAATAAATAATACGTGAGGTGTCTAAAACAAGGTTAATTTGATTTGCCAGGTGCAGCCTCAGAAATAGATGGCACATGGGCAGAGCATGTATACAATATGAGATGCATCAAGTCGCATCAGAGCAGGAGACTAGCGAGAAGATGGATTTTGAATGTAGGAATCAACCTTGAGGAGAACTGAGCTGTACTTTGAGACTGATGCTCTCCCTTTTGAGGCTGCTTCTCGACTAACTGCCAACAGCCCTTCTTAACCCATTGATACCCGATGCAGCATTTGCGTGTATATCCCTCATTTGTGTGTGTATCCCTTTAAGACCGCGAACCGCGTTAACGCGGTTCGCGGTCTTAAAGGGATACACACACAAATGCTGCATCAGGTATCAATGGGTTCAACTTTTAAACTCCCCTCTCAAATTTAAATCCGCCCTAGAATCATGGCTCAACACAGCAACTCGAATTGGTCTTAATTTGCTTTTTATTTCTCTTATCATGAGTTGTTTTGATGTGTTTTTTTGGTTTTAATTTCTTTTAACATTAGCTGGTTTTATGAGTTTTTAGGTTAGGTGTTTTCTATGTGCACTTAGGTTGTCCTGTCTTTCTACATGTTATTCGTTTTTAAATAACCTGTCTGCCATTTTTATGTTCTATATGTATAATGGACCACAATGGAAACAAGCCCTTGGCTTTCTTGTGTTTTATCCATTTGACCAACCGTAAGGCATTTCCCTGATGTATTTACCTTGTGTCAATAAAGTATTCAATCAATCAATAAGATCAATCAAACAAACTCCTGATAGCTCAAATATTAAAAACATAATTTCACTCAAGCAGATCTGACTTCCTTATTTTTTCTAATGCAATGTGATGCGAGGCATACAAAACACTGGAGGCATGCGTACATTTCCTCAGTTGTTTTGGGTGAGTGGCTGCTGGGTGCAGGCATGCTCTTTCATACTCAATCATCTGGATGGTACATGGTACCCATTTTGATCATAATTGTATCATAAGACTTTCTATGGATGTTTATAAAACGGATAGTTCCGGTCCTTGATTATGATTGGCTGCCGCGTTCGAAGCCGTTGTAAAATACTCCACATAAAAAAAACACATCACAGTATCACTGTGCCATGGTAGCTAAGCTAGCAGTGGTGGAAATTGTGTCAGTGATATCTTAAGGTTATGAATATAACTCCGGTTCTATGAGTAATATGTAGCGAAGCGCTTCGCTTATGGGTGACATCTCAGGTTACCCTAACGAGAACGCAAATCTCACATATGCCAATTTTCACAGACCTGGAGGCGGCTGTGCACCTTGACTGGTGTGAGCCAAAGCAATTGTCTCGACCGCCCCAGTGAGAGGCGCTGTTTTGAGACAGGCTGACCTGCAGGGGCGTAGTGGAGGGCTAAACGCAGTTTACCCACCTATTTTTAAATGAGGCAGAGAGTTTAAAAAATGACCAGACAGGGTTTTATAGTGGGGTACGGTACCCCTGGCGTGCGGAGTGATACGCTTCACCAGCCAATCTAAATTGGAATACATGAGATGTGAGTTCTTCTGGTTAGGGTCAGATAAGATGTCACGGTGAAACGCTGACTGTAATCTCTCTACTATACTAAGGTGGAGGGGTTCCGCGCAGCGCACAGTTGCTCAGTTGAGGCAAAGTTATGAGCATGCGCGCTTCTTTCTAGTATTATGAAATATTAGCTACCCTGCAGTCTGGAACTGGACATAGCTTATACTGAGGTATGCTGTATACCGGTACATGCTTTCTATTGTAAGTGAGAACGTGGTTTCTTTCTGTTCTGTCAAGTCTGATGTACACATTTATTACATCAATGCCCTGCACTAATTGTAATTGGTTTGTAATTATCCAACCACATCTAAATGAATAGGATTCATAAAGGCAAATGCTACGTCTGTCTTTCTTTCTTTCTTTCTTTCTTTCTTTCTTTCTTTCTTTCCTTCTTTCTTTCTATTTAATTTAACCTGGTTAAAGATTTCACAGTGGTTCCTTTCATTCCAATGAATATATTTATATTGTTAGCAGGGCTGTTTTTTTCTTTCCAAAATGTTTTTATTTACAATGTTATCTTTACAATACATACATACAGACAAAACAACAACACCAACAACAACCACAACCACACATCTGCTCCTCCAATTTGTACATAGGTCATCTTAAACCATATAAAAATTCTTAATGAAATGTCATACAGGTAAAGAAAATAACAAGGTATCAAAAAGAAATTCTAACTTCAGGAACTGCACTGCCATCACAAAGTGTTATTCGCTTGATCATCTGCTAGCAGGGCTGTTTTTATTTGTTATTTTTGCTGTTGCTCTCAGGTCAGATACACCTCTGAGCAGCACATACAAAATAATCGTTGAATTCTACGATGCATAGAACCAGTCCAACCCATATATCTCCCAACCCTCTGTTCCTCCCTCTCTCTCTCTCTCTGTCTGTCTTTCCTCTGAATAGGCAGAGCAGACAGATAGTATGGCAGTAGCTCGGGTTCAGACTCAGGGCCGTGGTCGTCCAGTAAATGAACAGACAGCTTATTGTTCCTCCGTGGCTCCTCGCTACCTCACCTCTGCCTCTGCCTGCTTAATTAAAGGTTAATTGCGTAGAATAAGTGCGCACCCTCGCGCCAACGGCCCGCAGTTTCTCTTTCCATCCAGCAGGCCAGCCGGGGCTTGGTGCACAGGGTGGATATCTGGAATTTATCAACTTGTTCAGGAAATGAGAGCCAAGCCTTTACCTAAGTCAATGTGTGAGCAGGTAGAAAACACACCGAGTGTGTGTAGAATGGCACACAAACACATGCACGTGCACCACACACACACACGCACGCACGCACGCACGCACGCACGCACACACACACACACACACACACACACACACACACACACACACACACACACACACACACAAGAATTCAGTGCTCTCCGTGTCATTTTTAATCAAGAATATGATCCTTCATCCCATCTGGGTTTGCTGACTTGGTGGGCTGCAGCACACACCCCTCTGTGAGGGAGCTAAGACACACACACACACACACACACACGCGCACACACACACACACACACACACACGCACGCACGCACGCACGCGCACACACGCACGCACGCACGCACGCACACACACACACACAGACACACAGGCCTTGACCATAGCACTGAGCAGATGGTAGTCCAAATAATTCCTCTTGTTGAGTGGAGTCAGTGTTGTAGTCTTGTTGAGTGGAGTCAGTGTTGAGTGGAGTCAGTGTTGTAGTCTTGTTGAGTGGAGTCAGTGTTGTAGTCTTGTTGAGTGGAGTCAGTGTTGTAGTCTTGTTGAGTGGAGTCAGTGTTGAGTGGAGTCAGTGTTGTAGTCTTGTTGAGTGGAGTCAGTGTTGTAGTCAAGTTGAGTCCAGGACTCAGACTCATTTTCAGGACTCATGATTTGACTTGGACTTAAGCACTGACGACTCGTCTTGGACTTGGAAGTTGAGGACTTGGATTTGTTACATGTAATTTATAAAGACTTCTTTTTGTTAGTTTTTTTGTAATAAGCCATCGTAATTTGGCAAAAGATATTAGTGATAGCGATATGAATACTGTGACTATTATTAGTTATTCACAAAACTCTGGACTCTGACTCTTGGACTTGAACACTCAGTACCAGTACTCAGTGAGTGAGTTGACTACAAAACTGAGTGAAGCAATAGTGCAACAGCAGTGTAACACTAGTCTCTCTCTCTCTCTCTCTCTCTCTCTGTCTCTCTCTCTCTCTCTCTCTCTCTCTGTCTGTCTGTCTGTCTCTCTCTCTCTCTTTCCATACCTTTTGTATTTATTATCTTTCAGGTTGGATGTCATCAGTAAATCCTTGTCCTGCTGTCAGAGGCTACCTTATCAGTTCGGTGATCCCTGCCGCTTAGTTGGTGTTCTGTGTGTGTGTGTGTCTGAGTGTGTGTGTGTGTGTGTGTGTGTGTGTGTGTGTGTGTGTGTGTGTGTGTGTGTGTGTGTGTGTGTGTGTGTGCGTGCGCGCACGTGTGTAGAGAGACAGAGGTCAGTCAGATAACATTTGGTAGGCCACCTGCCGCGAAGCTCAGTTTGCTGAAAGCAACGTCTCATCTGACGTTTCACTGCAAGAGTGTGTGTGTGTGCGTGTGTGTGTGTGTGTGTGCGTGTGTATGTGTGTGTGTCTGTGCGTGTGTGTGTGTGTGTGTGTAAGGGGTTGGGGGGGGGTACCTGAGTGATTGTGGAGCAAACCAGCTATTTGATTACTGATAGTGTTTTGGTACAAGAAACATGTGAAGATAAGGCAACACACATGCTGTGACTTTTGAACAGCACAAGTAGAACACAAACATGTGCGCGCGCAACCCGGTATCACGGCAACGCATGTAAGTTACCTTTTGCCACGTTTTCTCCCAGAATGCCTTGCAGCTGCCTTGGGTCAGATTTTAAATGTTGACTTATGTCCCAAAGGTTGGTTGTTATGGTTAGGCGAGTAAAACAACTTGTTTAAATTTACAGCTGTCAACATTGGAGCTGCGCGCGCATCGTGTAGGCAAAAAGCCGTGAGCCCAGCATTGACAGACACAGAGAACTGTGTAAAAGCCCCGCTGTCAGGACTGCTCTGTGCTCATCTGCGACACACAGTTAGACTTTAGTTTTAAAATGCAGTTCACGGCTTACTACAACAGCTTATCGCCTAGTGATAAGCAATGTTATGCATCGAAATTAACGTTGGTTAATGGGATATGTCTTACAGACCCATACGCACTGGCGCTGTCAATTGGCCAAGCCTAGAGTGGCCAGCAATACATATCGTGCATTCCTTTATAACTGGGGATAGCGTAGATAATTATTCTGTAACTTGCAAAGATATATTGTTATGTTGATAATGCACACAACTCAATAATGACATTATGTAACGTTACTTGGTCGTTAACTCATTGAGTGCCAAGGACGAGTATGTTCGTCAATTCAAATACTAACGTAGAGTGCCAAGGACGAGTATGTTCGTCAATTGCGTTTTTTGACGGTGGGACGTGGATCAAAGCCTCTTACATCTCCTATAAAAATATGGGAGCTATTGAATGTGTATAACCTATTTTACAGACCCATTAGGTGGCGACAGTGCTCTCCAGATTAGAGAAAGGTCAGGAAAACAGCAGGAAAAAGCCCCGTGATGAAAGAGAAACCGCTCATGCTGCAGCCAGAGCCATATAGATTGCTCTGGCTGGAGTTAACGTTGGCTGCGAACAGCAGTCAATCCGCGCCCACAACTGAACCTCTCTGTCTCTGCTGTATAGTTTCTCCACACGATTAGTCGCCAGAAAAGCAGCACCCGACGCCGAAGAGCCAAA
>NC_139647.1:15903645-15933645 GCF_964638095.1 Poromitra crassiceps
TGCTGCACTGCACCACCTGCTGCACTGCACCACCTGCTGCACTGCACCACCTATTGCACTGCACCACCTGCTCCACTGCACTGCACCACCTGCTGCACTGCACCACCTGCTGCACTGCACTGCACCACCTACTGCACTGCACCACCTGCTCCACTGCACTGCACCACCTACTGTACTGCACCACCTGCTGCACTGCACTGCTGCACTGCACCACCTGCTGTACTGCAGCTGCTGCACTGCACCACCTGCTGCACTGCACCACCTGCTTCACTGCACAGCTCTCAAGCCCCAAACCTGCTCTCCCAAACACCACCTTAAAGGACAATTCTAGGGTGTTGTTAATTTCTTGCCTTCCTTTGCCGTTTTGCATAGCTTAATGTTAATGAGATATTTAATATATTGATAAGAGTTACTCCCCGTTAAGAGGAGGGCAGCAAATGTCTTAATTGTGTGTGTGTGTGTGTGTGTGTGTGTGTGTGCGTGAGCCAATCAGCATGCTTTCTGTAAGTCGGAACTAACCCCTTTGTCTGGTCAGGTGTTCCATACAGTCTCTGACAACACACACAGTGAGACAGCTGGTTACTGCAGTCGCCTATACCGGTTGTTTGTTTGTTTGTTTGTTTGTCTGTTTGTTTGTTGTTGGAAATGTATGATGGAGATGTATATGTTAAATGTATATGTTAAATGTATATGTTAAATGTATGTTAAATGTATATGTTAAATGTATATGTTAAATGTATATGTTAAATGTATGTTAAATGTATATGTTAAATGTATATGTTAAATGTATATGTTAAATGTATATGTTAAATGTATATGTTAAATGTATGTTAAATGTATATGTTAAATGTATATGTTAAATGTATATGTTACATGTATATGTTAAATGTATTATGTTAAATGTATATGTTACATGTATATGTTACATGTATATGTTAAATGTATGAGTTAAATGTATGAGTTAAATGTATGAGTTAAATAGAAACAAAGAAGATGAATCAGAAAATAAATGAACTGAACAGATTGTTCAAGCATGAAGTTTGTCTCACATTTTAAGTCACCAAACACAGTAACACCTCAGTGGCTTAGCCTCTACAGCAGGGATACTCAACTTGCTTTGCCCAGGGGCCACTTTTGTAAAAGGATAGGAGGCAAGGGGCCAATTAATAAACAAACATTAATATAAATGTTTCTGTAGCGGATTGTAGGTTTTTGGGGTGTCAGTTTAGTCTGACAATTTCATGCACACAGGATAGATAGTTAGGTTAAGTTAAGTTAAGATTACATATAAGTGCCTGGGTGGCGAGCAGACGGCGGTATTTGTCAATTGAGCTGGAGCTCAGTCTAACTTTATTTCACGTTAGTTTTCATTATGAATTATAAAATGGTCGGGGGTGACTCTGCACCCTATCGCGGGCTGCATCTGGCCCCCGGGCCACAGGTTGAGTATCACTGCTCGACAGTGTGAAAATGTAGCTTTCATTTCCATGTGGGACTGTACTGTATGGAAGCTGGAATTAGTCAAATGATTCTTGGCAGCTCTTCTCTGTGCTGTTTGGAACTGAAAGGGAGTGAATGAGTCCGAGAGGTAATATGGCAAAACTGATTCAGCATCAACATGAAATGGTGAAATCATGCAGAAACTGTCCTTTAGTGTAGAGACCTCAGAGAAGACAGGTTCTCCTGCCACGACCTCAGAGAAGACAAGTTCTCCTGCCACGACCTCAGAGAAGACAGGTTCTCCTGCCACGACCTCAGAGAAGACAGGTTCTCCTGCCACGACCTCAGAGAAGAGAGGTTCTCCTGCCATGACCTCAGAGAAGACAGGTTCTCCTGCCACGACCTCAGAGATGACAAGTTCTCCTGCCACGACCTCAGAGAAGACACGTTCTCCTGCCACGACCTCAGAGAAGACAGGTTCTCCTGCCACGACCTCAGAGATGACAAGTTCTCCTGCCACGACCTCAGAGAAGACACGTTCTCCTGCCACGACCTCAGAGAAGACAGGTTCTCCTGCCACGACCTCAGAGAAGACAGGTTCTCCTGCCACGACCTCAGAGAAGACAAGTTCATGCTTGTTTCATGAGACTGAAAGATGATTTTCTAATTGCCGTTTAGGAACGATTACAGTAAGACTGAACTGAACTTGTGTGGATGTCATTTGGGATATTTCACATTTATTTGTTATTCTCTGTAATTGCAATGGATTTTCACACCTTCATGTTGAAAAGTAGGCCCTGTGTGTGTTGCACGGCTACACGTTGTTGAAAATGCGAGATACTTTTAAACAATGCGGTGTTTCTTTCAAGCGCTCTTCGGCACCGTACCCCCCCCCCCCTCCTCTCCTCCACCTCTCCGCCATCCTTCCACTCCTCCCTCCATCTCCCTGGCACCCCCAGTGGACTAGTAAATCCATCACAGGGTGACGGTATAAAAGCTCGGTAACAAATGTAGCATTTCACGGGCTGGAAGGAGCAGCAGAGACGTTAGAGTTCGAGGCGAGTGAGTTATCATTTCAACTGAACCACAGATAAAGCAACAGTCAGTGAAGATGAGATATGGAGGAAATGGGAAGACAGGAAAAGGAAGGAAGAATAGTCAACGAGAAATATACAGCAGAGAGAAAATCATTTCATTTATACATCGTCTCTCTCTCTCTCCTCTCTCTCTCTCTCTCTCTCTCTCTCTGTCTGTCTCCTCTCTCTCCCTTGCTCTCTGTCTCTCTCTCTCTCTCTCTCTCTCTCAGTTTTCCTAGACACCTGTGCAGGTCTAGTGTTTCAGCCGAGTCCCTGAAAAATAAATGCGTAGCTCCAATCTCTTAATCCACTCGGCTCCACGCAGCCACGTCACATGACACCGCCACGGCCGGCCTGATGCCTAGACGACACTGGAGAGAGAGATTGTTTAGTGTGTGTCTGTGTGTGTGTGTGTGTCTGTGTGTGTGTGTGTCTGTGTCTGTGTGTGTGTGTGTGTGTCTGTGTGTGTGTGTACCTTTGAGAGAGAGAGAGAGAGAGCGAGTGGACAGACCAAGAGAGGAAACGCATGTGTTGGCGTATATTGGGTCTGTGTTTGTATGTTAACATGTGCTTGTCTGTCATGTGTGTGTGTGTGTGTGTGTGTGTGTGTGTGTGTGTGTGTGTGTGTAAGTAGGACTAGAGGTTGGGAAAGGGAAGGCAGCCTAATCTTTTTTAATTCAAATCAAGGAGGCTCTCGGTCCACCGTGTGTGTGTGTGTGTGTGTGTGTGTGTATTATGTGTTTGTGTGCGTGTGTGTGTGTGTGTGTAGGTGTGCATGTAGGTGTGTGTGTGTATGTGTGTGTATGTGTGTGTGTGTGTGTGTGCGTGTGTGTGTGTGCGTAGCTGTGTGTGTGTGCGCGCGTGTGTGTGTGTGTGTGTGTGACTGTGTGTGTAAGTGTGTGTAGGTGTGTGTGTGGGGTTGTGTGTGTGTGTGTGTGTGTGTGTGTGTGTGTGTGTGTGTGTTTTGGGATGATACTCTATCCACAGCAATCAGTCTGACCTCCACTCTGGAGCGAACGGCCCTCAATGATTAATGGATCTGCCTCCGTGCTCGGTCGCCAAGGCAACCCGAAACCCGATAGCCCTCAGGAATTCACTCGCTCGCCCCCAAAGTGCGGCTGTGTGTGTGTGGTTGTGTGTGTGTGTGTGTGTGTGTGTGTGTGTGTGTGTGTGTGAGTGTGTGTGTGTGTGTGTGTGTGTGTGTGAGTGTGTGTGTGTGGTTGTGGGTGGGAGGCAGACAGAGTGAGGCTAAATGTGACTCTCTGGAAAGATGGAGTCGGTTGTGGTAAAGGTGAATAGAGAGAGAGAGAGAGAGAGAGAGAGAGAGAGAGAGAGAGAGAGTCATGGTGAAGATCATTTTAAATCTTTCAGGGCTGTAATGTTTTGTCACTGGTATATTTCTAATGTTTTGTGATGTGAACGTAACTCTCTCTGACCAGAGCTCTTTATATTGACTGCTTCCAAAAACCAAAAATGAGATGATGGGCAGAAAGAAAATCGTCTTACTTACAAGTGGTTTCCCTCCTCTTCACTATTCTGATTATTAGTATTTTGGGTCAATTTGGGAGCAGTCACTCCAGCCAGTCTCTCTCTTCCACACTCCTCCAATGCTCCAGAGACAGTCTGTACTTCAGACCATTACAATCTGGACACAGGAAGTTGTCATCTTCCAAAGAAAAGAAAAAAAACGCTTCAGACCGGAAGGAAGTTCGATGATTTTCGACCAATCACAAGTGGGTAAATGAGCAGACATCCCGCCTTAATCTGACCGGATATCCTCCTTTATTTTTGGACCATCTTTGAGACCAAAGAAATACAGAGGGGTAGGTGGGAACATGTGTGAATTGCGGGAGCCACCCGGGAGTCTTGACACACTCATTTTGGAACCTTTTGAATTGTTTTCCACGTTTTTACCTTTCAGCACCTGAATATTTCATTCACTGTTCATTCACAGACTTATATTATATATATAGATATATATATATATATATATACATACAGTACATACATACATACATATATAGAGTATTGAGTATTGCAAATCGCATATTAGCATGATACTTTATTATTTTTGGGGTACTGTAACGTTCGCTGGTCAGTTCCCGGGAGTCAAGGTGTTATTTCTTCTAGTCTCAGCTCCCAGACATCTCAGCCTACCAATCATCTGGGAACATCTTGTCAGAAATAGTAGTTTGAACAGCAGCAACTTACCGTGTTACCATGTCACCCCCCCCCCCCCCTTCTGCACGAAGGGCCACCCTAAAGACTCTGGATTACTTCTGCGATGCTGCTTATTTAAAATTGTCCTACTTTCAAATTGTTTCCACCCAGTTTTAACAACAAAAGGTGGGAGAAAGTTCTCATTCTAGTTGAGCGACACGGATAGAGACTGGGAACTGAGTCTTTTTGTCCAACCTAGCCCCCCACCCAGTCACAATTAGTAATTATTCGCGCGTGTGTTTGTGTGTGTGTGTGTGTGTGTGTGTGTGTGTGTGTACAAGCTTGCACGTGTCCATTTGAGCCACAACCAATAGCTGATGAGTGAATCCATGTTAACAAGATGGCCGCTCTTGAGTTGAAGTGCTGCTGGCCAGTTTGTAGACTGCCTGCTTTGACAGACCAACTTAACACTACGCTGCTATTTTCAATGGGCCACTTAACACTGTATTGATCTGCAGCCCATAGGGGGCAGAGTGGAGGGCGGCCAATAGCTTATAGGGAATGCATTTAGCACAGTGTCTTGCATTCGTGCCATTGGACTCACACTATTCTTCTCTCTCACAAAAGCTCAAAGCACCCATAGGTGACAATTTTGCATCCCTCTCAGTAAGCAATTATATTTGGGACCCAAAATGGTGCAGGTGAACTAAGCCCATTCAGTTGTGGTTAATAAAGGCCTAACCCACAACTTCTTAACAGTGACCCAAAGTGTCTTAATTACAATGGGCACAATTTGTGTGTCTAAGAACTCTGCATGTGAGCGTTTGTGTGTGAACAATACATGGATAGTGTGTGTGTGTGTGTGTGTGTGTGTGTGTGTGTGTGTGTGTGTGTGTGTGTGCGTGCGTGCGTTCGTGTGTGTTTATGGGTGTCTTGTATCAGAGCCATTGTGGTAGTTGATGGATGAATCTCTCACAGGAAACCACACAGACAGCTCGCTCAAACCTTCCACACTGCCTACTACCATGGACTGAAATACCATCCATGCATGTGTGTGTGTGTGTGTGTGTGTGTGTGTGTGTGTGTGTGTGTGTGTGAGTGTGTGTGTGCGTTTGTGTGTGAGTGAGTGAGTGAGTGAGAGAGGGTGAGCGAGCGAGCGACTGTACATATGCATCGTTATGCCATTGTATGGAAATCGTGTAAGTGGCACCGTCAGCCTCAGGCAACCCTATCTGTGCTTTCTCCACAACATCATGTACAACCACCATGATACTATACCTCCACTCCTGGCCTGGATAGAAAACACTCAACTTCACTATGATCTCGCATCTCCTTTTCGAGGAAACGACACACTTCAGTATTTGTCACTTTGTAACAAAGCAAACAATGTAAAACATTAACGTTTCTGAAAGAAAATATGTTGCCTTTCACATTTCTAGATACGTGAATAATTAACGTGATCCACGTCGCCTCGGGCCGACCTCCAGCGGTTTTGAACATAATGACAGTCTGAGGTTTAGGTAGGTCAAAATCACGCTAGGGAGAAAGGGTGGGAGTGAGAGAGGTTGTAACTCTCATCATGAGAGTGTTGGTTCGAATCCCGACCCAAACCATAACCCTAACCCCAACCCTAACCCTAACCATAACCCTAACCCCAACCCTAACCCAAACCCCACCTCTAACCCTAACCCCAACTCTAACCATAACCCAAACCCCAACCCAAACCCTAACCCCACCTCTAACCCTAACCCTAACCCCAACCATAACCATAACCATAACCCAAACCCTAACCCCAACCCTAACCATAACCCTAACCATAACCATAACCCTAACCATAACCGAAACCATAACGATAACCCCAACCTAACCGCAACCAAGTTGCTTTTGTTACCTCAACCCAACCAAGTCGTTTTGCTTGGCTAAACTTAACCGGTGATTCGAGCCGTGGCTCCCACGTCACGTTATCGGGCCCGGTAGCGAGTAACCCGGGACGAGCCGGTGTCTGTGCTGGAGGACCCTCAGTGGTAGAAATGTTCATATTTGACATTTCTGTGGATTCTATAGAAACAATGCGGACATTTTATTCTGGCGATTGGGTTGACGTAGTTTAGGAACTTAGCATTTTGTTTATGGAAGCGATTCAATTTCCAAGAACAAAGAAATGATGTAATTGACATGGTAATACTCCAGGTGAAATACATCTCTCTGGTTTGTGTACAAGTCTATGCTTGTTCATTGAGGGGATTATAAAGTACGCATGGAGATCTTTCTCAACAAGATCAGATGTTCTGCACGAAAAGCAACGGCGTAACAAAAGCCTTATGATTAGGATGACTTTGATTAGTTCAAGAGGAACACAAGCGCATAAATTAATAGTCCAAAAGCTGTTTCTGATTCATGTATTTGGGTTTTAATTGACAGATACAGATCGGACATAGTGGTGTGTGTGTGCGTGTGTGTGTGTGTGTGTGTGTGTGTGTGTGTGTGTGTGTGTGCGCGTGCGCGCGTGTGTTTGTATGTCAACGTCTGGATCTATGTGTGTATGTGCTGAGTGACGGACGCTTCGGGGGTATCTGTGACAGCGTGTCAGGCATGTAAACCCAGCCTGACCTGGTCTGCTATGGCCCTCTGGGTCCCACGACACACACACACACACACACACACACACACACATGGACACACAGACACACACACACCCACACACACACACGGACACACACACCATGCTCTGGTTTCCCTGGTTCTGGCCCAGCTTCCTGTGTTCTCACACTGGTCGAGCCGACTTGACAGGCGGGCGTTCGGTGCTTCGCTAACGCGATGCTGTTGTTAGCTCAACTTGCGCTAATGCTTTCCTAAAGTGGAGTCAGACTCACTCGCTGACTGATTTGCAGGCTGATTTCCTCTGTGACTAAGCAGCCTGTAATTGCTCGATGTACTTTATTTAGCCTTTATTTAACCACGCTTCCTGTTTGGTTTTGGGACCGATGGGGGTGGAGCTTACAGGATTATTAGGCCGTTGAGGAAGTCTACAAGAAAGACTTCCGGGTAAACTCTCGAGGGCTGCTAGGTCACACGGGTGAGAATGAAACGTTTTCGGTCTGGCTAAATGCTGTGATAGGGACAATAGAATGGAAGTTTCCCTGTTCTGTAACAGTTTTGTCTCGAGGTTTGGTCTGTGTCTTGTATGTCCAACTGAACCGACAAAAGGACACAGAGGAGGAACACCGGTGGACCAGGTCGGAGAGCGGTTGGAGCAATGCAGGAGAAGCTAGCGCGACCTGCTAACAAGTAAGCTCAGACACACACTCACCTCACTCAAGTCTTTTCTTTTCTAAACCTTTATGGTGGATAAAGAAGCCTATAGACAAACGAGATCAAGTCTTCATGTTGATGACTGTGCCCAGAGTTTGTATCTGCCATGACACAAGTATAATTCACATGTATAATTAAAGCCTATTACCTAGGGTAACCCAGGGTTAACGAGTCCCAGTTCAATACTACCTTTCAACTTTTCAGGGATCTAGTTTCAGTCGTCGGGTTTGTCTCATACAGGAGGCACACAGGATGGAACGAAAAGCGTTATGACAGTAAAAGTTCCCATCGTTGACCTGGATCAACAGAACCAGACTTTTTTCTTTTCTTCTCTGGAATATGACAGTATACAATATATATATAATTATATATATATATATATATATATATATATATAGTATACTGTCATATTATATTATATATATATATATAATATATATATAACACATATATATATAAATATATATTATATATTTATAATATATATATATATATATATATATACAGTATATATATATATATATATATAATATAATATGACAGTATACTATATATATATAATATATATATATATAATATAATATGACAGTATACTATATATATATAATATATATATATATATATATATATATATATATATATATATATATATATATATATATATATATATATATATATATATAATATAATATGACAGTATACTATACACACTCCCAATAAAGTAGGTGGTGTGTTTAATGGAAATACCTGAGTGACCAGGCAAGTGAGGCGAAATGTGAACATTTGAAAGAGAACATTTTTATAGATGAAATCACGAATCAAGTCTTTCCTACAGTAATGCGTCTTCATAGCAGAACTGTATTTAGAGTTCTACCTGAGGGGGGTGTGGCTTTTTGTGAGGCTAAACCTGACCGAGGCATTTTGAGTAAAGCGCTGTCCGCGGTGCTGAAATGTGTCAGCGGGCGTTCACACGTGCAGGCTAAGATGTTTCCATGGCGATAATAACCACCTACCTGGCAACGTCTTCTGACGCGGAAACGCGTGATCGCACGTCGAGTGCAGCATTGACGCTCGAGGTAGCTGTGGCAGTGACTGAAGCTCTAGCGTAATGGCACAACAGCAACTTCAGATGTGCACTGTGCTTGTAGACGTACTGTGTGACTGTGTGTGTGTGTGTATCTGTGTATCTATGAAGGCATCAGAGATGACTGTCATCCACTGAGCAGAAGTGACAGTCAGTGGACGTCCCAGTGGACGTCCAGCTCTTTGAAGCACTGAAGCAAAGCAGCAGAAATGTGAAGTCACGCTGGAGCGTCTGACTCACTCATCCTCTCATCACAAACAAAGCCTTGTCTGTGTCTCCAGTCAGGTGTGTGTTGTCCCTGTTTCTAAAGTTCAGTGTGTGTGTGTGTGTGTGTGTGTGTGTGTGTGTGTGTGTGTACACGTTTCTGCTCCCTTCAGAGACATGATAATTGTTTGTGATATTGTAATGAAGCCCTCAGGCCCTCTTAAACTAATCATCTCTCTCTCTCTCTCTGTGTGTGTGTGTGTGTGTGTGCGTGCGTGTTTGTGTCTGTGTGTGTGTGTTCGTGCGTGTGTGTGCACTCGCGCATGTGTGTCTGTGTGCGTGTGTGTGACTAACAGTAAAAAGGTGCCACGTTCCCCCGGCGCAGCTCTCTACCTGTCACAGCTCACTTGAGCTGCAGGCCAATGAGCCTGAGCAAATCGATGATTGGGCCCGCCTGTCATGTGTCATGTGACCAAGATGGTGTTTGAGTTCAGGCGTATTCAGTTTAACCCTCTCTGTCAGCCTGTCTGTCACACTGTGTGTCCTGACCACTCGCTCAAATTAGTCCTAATCATAACACGGACCTGTCTCCCGGTCCCTTCCTTCAGGAGGGACCAAACACGTGTCTCCCGGTCCCTTCCTTCCTTTAGGAGGGACCAAAACACGTGTCTCCCGGTCCCTTCCTTCCTTTAGGAGGGACCAAACACGTGTCTCCCGGTCCCTTCCTTCCTTTAGGAGGGACCAAACACGTGTCTCCCGGTCCCTTCCTTTAGGAGGGACCAAACACGTGTCTCCCGGTCCCTTCCTTTCGGAGGGACCAAACACGTGTCTCCCGGTCCCTTCCTTCCTTTAGGACCACGGTGACATCTCAGTGTTGTGTTTAATGGTGTGGACACACACCTATTAACATATTGGAAAGAGTATGTATGTGTGTGTCTCTATGTTTATATTTGTGTATGTCTCTGCATGTGTGCATAATATATTCTATGTGTGTGTGTGTGTATGTGAGAGAGAGAGAGAGAGAGAGAGAGAGAGAGAGAGAGAGAGTGTGTGTGTGTGTGTGTGTGTGTGTGTGTGTGTGTGTGTGCGTGTGCGTGTGCGTGTGTGTGTGTGTGTGTGTGCATGAGAAGCCCGGCAGAAATGAGGGGCAGCTCTGGGAGCAGGTTCTGATCCGGGGCCAGACCTCTGGGCCTAATCGGGTTACATGATTAATGAGGGGGGGAAACGGGCTCATGTTGTATTAAGAAAATGTGTGTTTGAACCCAAAGCGGCTTGGTATCAGCAGCCTAATGCATCAGCCATCGACTGGACACCTGAGCTCCACGCTCCGCTGCGCTGCGAGACCCGTCCCAGAGGAGAGACGCCGCATCCACCCTCCACACAACTCTCCCCCTCTCTCTCTCTCTCTCTCATTCACTCACTTTCTACTTCCTGTTTCTCTTCTGCTCCTTCTCTTTTTTCCTGTTTCTCCTCCTTTACTGCATCCCTCGCTTCCATATAGGTAATGATTGTTCTGTATGTTGGGACCCCCTCGAAAACGAGATGATTCATCTCAAGGGGTTTATCCTAATAAATACAATTTCAAATATATCTCTTCACACCTCCTTTGTCGAGCTGCAACGATTCGTCGATTACTGCCATCGATTAGACATCGAGAGAACATTATTTATTTATTTCATTTTTTATAATCGATTAGATCACATTTATAATCATTTAGACTGATTCTCTTTGGGTTGTGGACCGTTGCTCAGAAGACATTTGAGGATGTCATTTTGGGGGCTTTTGGGGGAAAAGTGATCGTCATTTTTCGACATTTTCTCGACTAATCGGACAAATCAATCGACAGATGAATCGATAAGGAAAATAGCCCCGCTCCTTTGATTTGTTTTAATTACCACCTTTCTCATATCCCTTTTCTCACCGCTCCTCACAGGATCCTGAATCGCTCTTGCTCCTCTTTCCTTACGTGGTGTCTCCTCTCCGGGTACAGTCAAGCAGCCTCGGTGGGATGGCCCACACGGCACAATAGCATCAGTGTTTTCTCTGTGTGTGTGTGTGTGTGTGTGTGTGTTTTTTTGCCACGCCGTGTGATTTAAGTTCGTTTCTGGCTCGCGAGCGACGGCCAACACTCAAAGCCCAACGCAACCCAAACACTGAACAGTCATTTAATCTCTGTGACTCGCGGAGCCACGGGGTCGTCTGATATATTAGCTCGCGCTGCCTCATCCAATAAAGACACACACATCCCACTGAGTCAGTGTGTGAGAGAGGCTTTACTCACTACTCACACGGCCGCTTTCCACGACAGGCAAAGTCACAGCTAACCTAAAGGGCTTATTCATTATTATTCATGTCGGCACATTTCCATCAAAAAATAAATAACTAAGTAAATAAATCATTTGACTTTTTTTTGTGTCCAAAAGGGGATTTACTTTGTCAGCTTTTATACCTCAGCAAATAACACGCTCATTGTCATGTTTTGACTCAGAGACTTGGCTTGACTTGGCCGTGCTGAGGGGAAAGTAGCTGTTGTGTTATTATTGCTGGATGCCGGTGTGGGACAGTGGCTGATTGTATCTCGACACTCTCTAGAGAGGTGGGTCGTTATGTGCGCAGGAGCTATAGCGCGCACGCACGCACGCACGCACACATGCACACACACGCACACGCACACACACACACACACACACACACACACACACACACACACACACACACAGGAGGCAGTGAGTTAGCCTAATAACTAGCCTACTGTATATATAGCCTATATTATTAGCCTACATTTCAAATACAAATAGGGCTAAATCAGAGCTTTACTCACTTCTCAGGTCACCAAATTTCCCCTTAAACATTTTTTTTTTTTTTTTTTTACAACTAAAGATGATTGTCCGCTCGTGTTAAAGCAGCTACGAGCAACTTTTTCGATTGTTATTAAACAGTATAATTACAATATTGATGCATCACATCTTACCTATAATAGTAGCTGAGACCAAAGCCGTGTGAATCGGAGATTGCTCCCTTAAATGATTATTAAGTCTGTGTCTGTCTAAACTCGCGTCAACAGGGGGCTCTCTCTCTCTCTCTCCTTACCGCCGGCCCGGCTACCCGGAAGTGAAACGCGGAAGTGAAACCCGGAAGTGAAACGCAGCTGCCTGCCTACCCCGTTCGCGCTGCAATAGCATAAACAATGTGAACGCCACGCATACTCTCGCGAACATCTCTCGTTATATTCTAACAGGTTTTTTGGAAGTTATTTTGTGGTTATGGCCGAAGTGGCTGCTGCAAACCGTTTCATTTCACTTCCTGATCTTCCCTGGCCACAGACAGACTAACACTGGCCGATTCACTCGGGGTTCAAGCGAGACTACTCTGCGTTGGTCTCGTCGACTATTAGAGGTAAGATGTGATGCATTGATATTAAATTTATACTGTTTAATAACAATCGAAAAAGTTGCTCGTAGCTGCTTTAAATCAATGATGTAGGTTTAGATTGAGTCCTCTCCTGTGTGAAGCATTTGTCGAGTTGGTTTGTACTAACAACTAAGTTGGTTTGTACTAACACACTAAGTTGGTTTGTACTAACACACTATAGGCTATGGGACATTCCTATAAAGGAAAGGTCAAAGGGCCATGGGGTCAACAGTAGCAAAAAGTGCCCTGTTGGCAGCATCAGGTAGGCTGCCTCAAAGTGGAACGTAACAGTGTTCAGCAGGATAAACTATGATGACACACGGGACAAAAGTTGACTTTTTCCTCCATTTCTCGTCTCTTTGTGATGCCTCACAGCTATGTTGTGAATATGCCAAAAGTTATGGATAATCAGAGCACAGTCTGTGTTTGCTCTCCTCAACTGAACCATCATCTCCAATGAGAGAGTTTACTCTGAAAAGTTCAGTTACTGGATCGAACAAAGGAGACGTACGAGACGTTCATTAAAACAAAATAACCCCTGGCTCAGAGAAATCAAAGCAATAAAGTCGAAACGGATAAATAAATAAATACGTGAATGAAATGAAGTTGGTGGAATCAAGTCAGAGACATGGAGAGACCACAAAGAGCCCTGGAGATATGGAACCAAACCTGCAATATATAGACAAACCATTAGAGACCATATCATCAGTAAAGATGATTCACTGTTGTATTGGAGTATACGGATTTAATATACACACGTGTGCATACGCATTCATATGTAAACACGTGCACGTGCACGTGCACACGCGCAAACACACACACACACACACACACACACACACACACACACACACACACACACACACACACACACACACACCCGCCATAGATTCTGCAAGACAGCAAGGAAAATATCTGTGTTTTGAAAGTATTACCAGTGATATTTTCATATTTCTTTCCTCCCGCTGTTCTAATTTTCTCCCCTGTCAAACAAATCAAAGCGCCAAAACCAAAGGGAGGCGGGAGCGCCTCACATTTTCCACTGTCAGGTTCACAAACGCACCGCTCGTACAAACAGGCTCTGTGTACAGAGAGATGACCTGTGTGTGTGTGTGTGTGTGTGGGGCGGTGTGTGTGTGTGCGCGTGTGTGTGTGTGTGTGTGTGGGGCGGTGTGTGTGTGTGTGTGTGTGTGTGTGCGCGTGTGCACGCAGGCGTGTGTGTGTGAGTTGGCCCTGCGCTGATGCTCAGTTCATTGAGAACGGTACCGCTCATTTTGGATGACTGGATTTCCCATGCAGTATACAAGACTTTCCTTTTTTACCCATTGACCAATATAATAAAAATCAACAAAAGCATTAATTAAGCATGAATTAAATTATTATATTATATTTTACATTATTATTATATAATATATAATAAAATATTATATTAATATATATATATATATATATATATATATATATATATATATATATATATATTATATATATTTATATACATTATATTTATATATATATTTACTTGTTATGCTGATATAGCTGATTACTCTCATTACACATTCATGTTGTATGGATTTGTAACAGTGATGAATATTTTGAGACAAATTGATGGATGATGATTGATCTTCAGTCTAATACCATGTGAGTGTTTGTGTTATGTGGTAGAACTGTAGTTTATGTTACATGACAAGTGATTGTGTCTGCGACACAGATGTTTCACCACTTCAATATTCTACGTCACTTTTTATTCTGGGCAGAATATTTCACTACATTCCCAAAGTTAGATGACGTGACGGCGAAGAGGAAATTGTGATTCAATGTACAGAGTGCTGAAGTTATTAAGTAGCCTATTTATAGGCCTATTATAGGAATAGAAAATGCATTATACAAAAACAACCTAGATTCATTTAATGAGGATTAATTGCAATCCACGTTAATACCTGTCAAATAGCGAACATAAAATCTTCGCATTGTTATGATGGATGCTTTCCTCCACAGGTACTGTGCCACTCTTGGCTAAAACTAAATACATCATCGCAAAACAAAATGGGATGATGAAGCCAGAGTCCAGCTCGTCTCCCAAACAGGATGGCCCGGGCCGGGCCGGGCCGGGCCGGGCGATCCGCTGCCTTCTGGTTACATTTCCCCTCGGAGCGCCATCCGTCATCGGGGGGGTCAGAGGTCGCCGCCATTCATCAAAACAGTTTGTGCAGCGTGAGATACACAAAGGAGCCTCTCAGGCTTAGAGATGGGCCCGCTGTGTTTATGGCTGTCTACATTAAGACCTCTCCCATCATCGCCCGGACCGGGTCCGGCTCGGTGTGAAGTCATCAACCATTCCAATGAGCTGACATGGCAGAGCCATCACATACACACTGCTCTCTGCCTGCTCTCCCTCTCTGCGCAGGTTCTCACACCGCACATGTGAAGAACGCCACATTAGACCTCCTCCAGTTACTCTACTGCACTTTAGTAGCACTATTGAGTAACGCTACTTTTTGGAGGACGTGTTTTTTTAGGTATTCACTTCTACATTATTTACTTGAGTGAGGGAGACATACGGCCATGAGAGTAGTAGATTTGTTATTTATGGTGTGTCAAAGTCATTATTTCATCATTATTTGATTCTAGAGGAAGAATTTGGGAACATTCAAAACGACTCAAATTTGACTGAAAGTAATTACTCATTCAATACTTTTGTGTGTATACTGTCCAGTACATATTTCCCATACTACTCCTACTTGAGTAAACTTAAAGACATTACGGTAATAAAAGTTCACTTGCTCAGCTTTCAGTATACTCTTTCCACTTCTGTCTGACCAAAACACACACACAGTACAAAACACACACAGTATAAAACACACACAGTACAAGAATTAGAAAATGACCTTCAAGCATGGGGACAGCCATTTGTGTTAGCAGCTGGAACGGTACAGCGAAAACGTGCAAAGCTCACTTCCTGTCGTCATCAGCCATGTTTGCAGTGCAATTCCTGTGGTATCATCAAAGTATCACAGTAGTGATGCGCTTTGGCCGGGGTATCCCGTCACATGGTGCTCATCCGCTAACTATGATTTGATGCCTATTGTGTTTGACATGCGTTGATTGCCAGACAGCACTGTGTGGAAGCCCGTCTCGCCCGGAGCATCCGAGCGGGCCGGGCCTGTTTACCACATTATTCTGGCTCGCATAGTTCCTCTCTAATACCATGTCTGTCTGGACTTGTGCAGTAAAGTCGAGAGCGAGCGGAACCGAAAGTATCCTCCGTGATTAATCTGTGGAGGAACTCAGGAGTTCAGCTCACATCCTGCCCGGCAGAATGAAAAACCTTGCCTTGACAAAATGGAGTCCATATATCTCTGCGTGTGCCTCTCCTTCTCGTCTTCTTCTCTCTCTTCTCGCACGCGGGATCCCGGCCGGCTGCATTAGGTGGTATTTGGACATCTGTGGGCGCTCGGGACTCGGCGAGGAGGAGCTGTCAGCGTGGGGCTTTGGTAAATCGAGAGATTATCCAAACAGTGGGACACGAGCGAATAAAAACAAGCCCCCCGTTCGCTGCATTAGCGCTGCATTAGCGCCGAGGATACGGGGAAGTGGGGACCCGGGGGTCTTGAGTGATGCGCCGGAGAAAGCTGTTAAAGGGATCTTCTGTAAATTATTAGTGATTTATTACAGGCTGTATTT
Organism: Poromitra crassiceps; assembly: GCF_964638095.1. Lineage (NCBI taxonomy): Eukaryota > Metazoa > Chordata > Actinopteri > Beryciformes > Melamphaidae > Poromitra > Poromitra crassiceps. The sequence goes on from NC_139647.1 coordinate 15,920,017, forward strand.
ATTACATTAGTTGTTGGGCTGTTTCCTTGTTAGAGGAAAGTAAGTTGGGGGGGGGGGGGGGGGGGGTGCATGTGCAGTTCGGAGACGCTGAGGTTTGGAGGGGCGGACTCTACAGAGATGGTATCTGTCATATAGAATGATACCCTCCTCTCCCGCGTCTCTGGCATCGTGGGATTGGGAGTTTTATAGGTTTAGTAAGCCAGGAAAAGCTGCCTTAATATAAGGCTGTGGCTGGATAGTGTTGGAGAAATGTGCGAAAACTGTTGTCAGTTTATAACAGTGGTTCTCAACGTGGGGCGCATGGACCCCCAGGGGTCCTTGAGGGGGGTTCCCAGGGGTCGCCAGCATGTTGAATGTTGAATTGTTAAACTTATTCCATTTACAAGACGTGAACACAATTAGAGACTGGAAGAATGTCTGTTTTGATCAGAGTTTCACTGTTATCTCTCTACCTACAACACCAGACAAAATCATATCTGCCAAAAACGGCGTGTATATGCGTGCTGTAAGCGTGTACGTGCTGTAAGCGTGTACCTGCTGTAAGTATGCGTGCTGTAAGCGTGTACGTGCTGTAAGCGTGTGCATGCTGTAAGTGTATGCATGCTGTAAGCGTGTACGTGCTGTAAGCGTGTACGTGCTGTAAGCGTGTACGTGCTGTAAGCGTGTACAGAACACAGTGAGCACAGTATATTATTCCCTGCCTCTCTCAGGGTGTGTAGATTGGTCATGGGCATAAACTTCAATTTCTGGCCATGACATTTATTAACTCCTACAAAATATGACAGACGCCGGGTTTTCTCTCTCTCTCTCTCTCTCTCTCTCTCTCTCTCTCTCTCTCTCTCTCTCTCTCTCTCTCTCTCTCTCTCTCTCTCGGCATGGAAAATGAAATCATCTAATTTCCTTCACATAACCTGGGGTTTCTTAGTGAAGTTTTCTCAGGGTGAATTAAGGGGAACGTTTCACTACATTAAATCATTTATTTACACAGTGAAATGCCTCCTTTTCCACCGGTGCCCGGCGCTGCGTAGGTGCCCTGACACACTGTAATCCATTTATACACGCGCTTATTATACAGGCGCAGGGGTTAAGGGCTTTAATTTAAAGCCATTAAATTAGATTTGCTCAAATGGATCTGCTTCTTGTTTCTGACACTACGGTCTCTAATCTTCATTACACCTTAAAAGTGTTGATTTTTCACACTTTTGTTATTATTACCCATTTTGAGACTTTTTGTCATGTAATGACGTACAACATCATCGTTATATCACACATAAATATAATAATCATTATAATATCAGTTTAATTGCATCTTTAATTCCATCTGAGCTCATTTTCATTGCTCGACATGTAAACAATTATGTTGGCAATGGGTAATAATGACAGATGTCACATTTTCCACGTGACGGATACAGTCATATTATGGACAAATATTCTGTGGATATATATGAACTTGGGTAATCTGAGGATAGCAGATTTGCTGTTACTTATATTTGTAATATAAATATAAAATGCCTCTGCAATGCGTACATTTGAAATGATAAAAAATAATCATATAAAATATTTGCGCGGGGGTCCATTTACAAATAATATCAATCTCAACTTTGCATACCGTAATACTGTAGCAGCATCTTAATGCCAATAAGTGTTAGTGAGACAGCATAATGCCATTAGAGTATATTAGCTGGTCTCGGAGGTGGTAAGGACACTGCTGGCAATAACAGTCGCAGAGAGGGAATTTGTCTTTTATTAAAAATGGCTTTGGTGACTGGGAGTAAATTCATTATGCCAGTCTATTAAGCCCAGCAGAGTGGGAATAAACTACGAAGGAGGTACCACCAAATGCCTCAGGCACGTGTGTGTGTGTGTGTGTGTGTGTGTGTGTGTGTGTGCGCGCGCGTGCATACATGTGCTTTTTTGTATCGCGGCTCGTAAACAACACATATTCACTCTGGATCGACTGCTATCCGTTTCCTCACCACATCGCTCTTTCACTGCTGTGTAAAATCCCATTTTACTGCAACTGGTGTGAAACAACTGATCTGAACGGGCCTTTCTTTAAATCCAGATGTAGCAGCGTACTCGCTCGAGAGACGATCACAACACACGGAAAAACCCCTACGATGGCATTTCAGTGTATATAAAAAACATTTTTAGATACAGCTGGACTTGACCATAAAATAAGTCCTTTTGGAACCGTAGAAACCGAACTGCTGCCAAACAAATGCAAGTTGTTGCAAGTTAAGACGGTGAAAATGGATTAGGATGCTTCTGATCTTGAACACAGACCAGTGAGTGTTGAGCTTTAACATCATATCTGTGTGTGTCTTGTATAATGTCTGTGGTTACACATATGGGCAGACACACACACACACACACACACACACACACACACACACACACACACACACACACACACACTCTCTCTCTTTCTAGCACACAGTGTGGCCTTTGGCGGCCATTTATCATAAGTGCATATAGAGTCATTTATATGAGGGAGATCCTGGGCTCATCCTCTTCATCCTGATGGAGAGCCCAGAGATCATCTCAGCCACTCATCTCCCAGCACTTTAGCAGCTCTCTCTCTCTGCTCCACCAGCCTGCTTCTCCTTAGAGCCCTCAATAATCCCTGAGAAAGACTCTCTCTCTGTCTCTCTCTCTCTCTCTCTCTCCCTCTCTCTCTCTCTCCCTCTCTCTCAGAGCACAAACACAAATGTCAGCTCGGCGAGTCGCGCCGGCGAGCGGGGGAGAGATCAGTCAGTGTGATGAATGCGGACACGTCTGCGGGAGATTTCCTCCGGAGATAAAATGAAGAGTTACAGGGTTTTTTCTCCCCCGCTGTTGTTAAGTTAAACGGGCATGAATTGTACCTGCAAGATTTTTTTTGTTCTTTTTAAACTAAAATGCAGAAGTGCAAGAAGAGTCAAGATGATAACAAGGGTCAATAAACTTACATTTTGCATATCGACGTGTTTTGTCATATTGACCCGGGTTCTTGGACTGGAATTGTTTGGGTCTAGTGAAATAATAGAAAACTAATGACAGGGCACAAAATAGTAGCCTAGGTAAACCCAGCCCCCACGTGACCTGCTCTCTCAGTTCCCAGTCACTAGCTGAGAACAGGTCTGAGAGCAGGTCACGTGGGGGATGGGTTTACCCAGGCTAACAAAATAGCACCAGGCACCAGGCAAATGCTATAAAATATGCTGGTAGATTTGATTGGTAGGACGGTAATCTCTGAGTGGCTGGTCAAATTTGGTGAACAAATGTACAGTAATATAAAGTCTGAAATACATCCTGCATTTTTTGTAGAGATGTAACGGTATGAGAATTTCACATCAGGCTTCTCGTAACCAAAATGATCACGGTTATCGTATTATCACGGTATTCGCAAAAAATTGCTGACATTTTTCAAAAAGTACTGAGAGACTCACTGAAATCATTTCACCAAGTTTTATATTGAAAATTCTTGTGATGTGAGCCAATAAATCAAGTGAAATGTGAGTATTTTGTCCTCCGTGACTTTGAAAACTGAGATGTGCTAGTACCTTTCAGCCTTTTTTGAACACATTTTATATTGAAAACTCAGACCCAAAAAGGATCGATACACTCACTGAAATCCTTTCTCCAAGGCTGCACGTTTGCATCTGGGAGACGGTTGCCAACTTTGGTTGATGATGAACAGTATTTACCATGTTTTTTTCAAAGCACTGTAATCACGGTACCACGGTTTTAATGATAATGAAAATTTTGAAACGGTACGGTTATCGTAAGGAATTTTATCACGGTTATCATTCAAATCGTTACATCCCTAATTTTTTGTTGTTGCTGCCATCACTTTTTGCCTTCACTGTGTGCACTGTACCATCACACCATGTATTGACTCTTTGTAGCACTGACCCCTTCACTGTGTGCACTGTACCATCACACCATGTATTGACTCTTTGCAGCACTGACCCCTTCACTGTGTGCACTGTACCATCACACCATGTATTGACTCTTTGCAGCACTGACCCCTTCACTGTGTGCACTGTACCATCACACCATGTATTGACTCTTTGCAGCACTGACCCCTTCACTGTGTGCACTGTACCATCACACCATGTATTGACTCTTTGTAGCACTGACCCCTTCACTGTGTGCACTGTACCATCACACCATGTATTGACTCTTTGTAGCACTGACCCCTTCACTGTCTGCACTGTACCATCACACCATGTATTGACTCTTTGTAGCACTGACCCCTTCACTGTGTGCACTGTACCATCACACCATGTATTGACTCTTTGTAGCACTGACCCCTTCACTGTGTGCACTGTACCATCACACCATGTATTGACTCTTTGTAGCACTGACCCCTTCACTGTCTGCACTGTACCATCACACCATGTATTGACTCTTTGTGACCCTGACACTCCATGTTATTTGTGGCTTGTGGGAAGTTCACTCTCCTGTACGTCTCACTGCACGTCCCTCCGGATAGCGAGCGGCGGCGGCTAAATGCTACGTGTGAATATCAGCTTGAAGCATCAAGGAAACCCTTGTCAGGTTTGGTTTGTTTTGTCACGCCATCCAGCAGCCATATAACGGTCACCCAGCCGTTTAATAGCCCTGCCAGCGTAACACCAACCTCTTATCTCCTCGCCCGCGCCAACAACAACACGCCCTGATACAGAGCAACGGTGCATTAACATGCTTCGCTTAACCTCATCAAAATGTTGTTTTTCTTTGTTTCTTCCTCCTAGTGACAGACAGCGCTGCGGTGTGCAGACTGGAGGTGAATAATTTGTCGGTATGTCTGTGACAGAGGAGGTAGGAGCCCGTGGGGCTTTAGGGACCAGATTGTGTGGGCCTATCAGGTTGCGGTATTGACCTGGGGTCTGGCTGGAGTTGTGTGTGCGTGTGCGTGTGCGTGTGTGTTTGTGTGTGTGTGAGAGAGAGAGAGAGAGAGAGAGAGAGAGAGAGAGAGCAATGAGAAGGCAATCCATGCAATAAAGAAAAATAAGTCTGTGTATGTGTCTGAGAGAGCGAGCGATGTGAATGACAAAACATTTCGGGGGGGAATTATGTATTTTATTAGATATCTCTTCTTTTTTTTCTTTTTTTTACAATATATATGAACAAAAATGAACAAGCTCAGACACAGTAATGGAAAACAAACAAACAAAAAAACATATATCAACAGTTATCCTAATGTGGTGCTATACCATCCATATAAGGTGCTTATATACGTGTAAGAGATTTGATTCGAATTTATTGACCTTTTATCACAAGTCTGATGAGTGATTGAATGAGGAACACGTGTTGAAGAGTCAGAAGGAATCAAAAGGGACTGACAGGTTGAACTGAAGGGAACAATAGTATGTATGTGAGCAGAGTGAAGCAGCGGTGTTGTTCAAGTAACCCGAACCTTTTCAAACTCCAGCGCAGAGCGTTATGGTTTGGAGGCTTTGTGGCTAAAGCAGAAATAAATACCCAACAATTCTCTGATTACCTTCTCTTATTACCGGCCATAAATCCTCGTGATCAAACCAAACGCTTCTGCAATATGAAATGCAACCCCTTCGTTAGTCTTTGGACTGAAACCTTTCCTTCTCACAAGGGGAAGCGGAAGAAAGAGACAGTTAGTTTGAATATTCAGCGGCGTAACTGAAAAGTCTGGCCAAAGAAGGCCCATCAGGTCACTTCAGTTCAATTCAGTTCAGTTCAGTTCAGTTCAGTTAAATTAAATTAAATCAAATTAGATTAGATTCAATTCAGTAGTTTATTATTGTCCTCAAAGGCAAATTACTATAGCGTAGGCTCCATCTGGGCCCTTCTTGATCTAACTTCTTTCTCTCTCTTTCTATTCATTAAAAAATAAATTAAAAAAAATCCTAAACTAAACTCGTACCACTGTTCCTCCAGAATTTGTAGTTGTCATAGACTGTGCTCCATAGTTGATTGCTCTATTGCTGACAAAAAGTGTGTTATTGTAAGTCGCTTTGGATAAAAGCGTCTGCCAAATGACGTAATGTGATGTAATGTAATGTAGATAATTTACTAATACTGCTGACAATAACATAGGGTACAGTAGCTACATAAAAGCCTTGCTATGAAATTATTGATATAAGATATAATTCTTTCTGATTTGGGCTATTGAATGATGGCACACTGTCACATCAAATCCTGTGTATTGGTAAATGCAAGGCCAGATAAAATAAATAATTGCATCTGACAACAAACACCGTGTTTATGTCAAAATCAGTTTGAATATTGATCGGATATTGATCGGAAACTGGATGTTATTTACCACGCTGCTATCTGCTTGGTGACTGAATCCTTCATTTAACACTCACACCACTGCTGCCTGTGTTCTCTGCTGAACTGGCATTCACTCCATTCTCGCAGACAAACTCACTGGTTTTTATCCATTTACAAAACTCATAGGTAAAACTCATATCTACAGTCACTTCTTAATATCCACAACACAAATCTCAGTCTGTGTTCCAGTAGCTCCATCAATCTCCTCCTCACACCCAAAGCCCGTACCTCCTTTGGTCGTTCCTCTTTTCAGTTTTCTGCTGCAGATGAGTGGAATCATCTGCAACGGACCTTAAAGGAACACTCCGCCCATTTTCAACCAGCTTTCTATCATTAGAACATCAGTAGTATATCAGACAACTGTAAACTGTTTTGAAGTCTGTCATTTAATTTGACAGTTATTGAGTGTTAAAGTGTGGACCAGTGACATCACTGGTCCACACTAACTCAAATGAATAACTCATTAACTGAAATCAACTCTCAATAACTGTCAAACTATTCATCATTCATCTAGTTTGACAGTTATTGAGAGTTGATTTGAGTTAATGAGTTATTCATTTGAGTTAGTGTGGACCAGTGATGTCACTGGTCCACACTTTAACACTCAATAACTGTCAAATTAAATGACAGACTTCAAAGCCGTTTTCAGTTTTCTGATATACTACTGATGTTCTAATGATACAAAGCTGGTTGAAAATGGGCAGAGTGTTCCTTTAAGACTTAACTGACTCATTCCGCTCTCCTCTTTCAAAAACGCACTACAATCAATAGTACAATATCATTGCACTTGCTTTTAGCCATCTGCTTCTCGATATATGTCCTTATTGTTTTTAGCCATTTACTTTTTAATAGGTCACTTTAAATATTGTAAATATTACTCTCTTTTAGGATTGGTATGACGTGTATAATTGTATTATTTGTTTCTATGTTTTTCTTTATGTCCATTTGTTTTCTATTTGCCTTTTATGCTGCCTCTTGGCCAGGTCGTCATTGTAAATGAGAACTGGTTCTCAATTGACCTACCTGGTTAAATAAAGGTTAAATAAAATAAATAAATAAATAATCGTATTCACCTGATAAACTCATAGAAACACACCTAAGAATTGAGCTGTGGACTCAGACATTGTAACACATAGGCGAGACGCACACTACACACCTTTGCAACCGTATCTGTGGATCTCACATAGCCTACATTTGCTGTCATTTAAGCTGCTCCAGGTGTGTGATGCAATCTGTGTGCATTAAAGTGACTGGAGACAATCAATGTGACAGCACTCAGTGTGAAGGCTCAGAGCACTCAGTGTGAAGGCTCAGAGCACTCAGTGTGAAGGCTCAGAGCACTCAGTGTGGAGGCTCAGAGCACTCAGTGTGAAGGAGGCTCAGAGCACTCAGTGTGAAGGAGGCTCAGAGCACTCAGTGTGAAGGCTCAGAGCACTCAGTGTGAAGGCTCAGAGCACTCAGTGTGAAGGCTCAGAGCACTCAGTGTGAAGGCTCAGAGCACTCAGTGTGAAGGCTCAGAGCACTCAGTGTGAAGGCTCAGAGCACTCAGTGTGAAGGCTCAGAGCACTCAGTGTGAAGGCTCAGAGCACTCAGTGTGAAGGCTCAGAGCACTCAGTGTGAAGGCTCAGAGCACTCAGTGTGAAGGCTCAGAGCACTCAGTGTGAACGCTCCGAAACCTGCAGAGCCAGTTGTGGAACCTGCGCTTCATTTGACCCCAATCTATAGTTGAGTTTCTCTCAAGTGTTTTGCATCGACATGGATTTCTCAGAGACTATATACTGCTTCAAGAGAGACAAATCCAAACCCGCAATTTTTTTTCCCCCTTCTATGTTTTTATTTTGGGGAGGGGGGGGGGTGAAAAAGGACAAGACCTCACGAGCCGATTGCCGCTCCACGTCGGGGGCCGATCAGGAACAGATGGACGGGGTGATGACCCCCCCCGCCAGGCGAGAGCAGCGGAGCAACTGTCACTCAAAACCTCTCGTGTGTGTGCGCGCTTGTGGAAGTGTGTGTGTGTGTGTGTGTGTGTGTGTGCGCGCTTGTGGAAGTGTGTGTGCGTGCACACGTGTACGTTTTGTGTGTCAGAAGATGATGGGGGGGGGGATGTGTTATGGCTCTGAGGGTGTTACAGTAAACAGTGTCCCCAGGATACGAGTGACTGACGCTCCTCCAACATCTGTTCCAGGGGAAGCTCTCTTTTCCTCGCTCTTTCTCCCCTATAGCCCTTTCTCTGACTCTCTCTCTCTCTGTCACACACACACACACACACACACACACACACACACACACACACACACACACACACACACAAAGGCACACACACACACAAACACACATACACACACACACACACACACACACACACACAAAGGCACACACACATGCAGTGAGCCGATCTTTTCATTTTACAGCAAAGCCGAGCGGAATGGAGAAATTAGATTAGGACAGAATAAGATACTCCATTTATGATGTGGCTTTTTGCAGGGTGTGTGTATGTACTGTGTGTGTGTGTATGTATGAACTGTGTGTGTGTGTGTGTGTGGTTGGCCGCGTGGTTGACAGGAGGCTGCAGACGGCACTGATGCCTTTACCCTTCTCTTCTCCTTCCTCCCCTCTCCTCCTCTCCTCCCCCCCCCTCCTCCTCCCCCTCCTCCCCCAGCGATCAGGTTTCTCTCTGTCCATCAGCGAGCAGGGGGGCGAGGTGGGGTGTTGTTCTGATCAATGGCAGGAAACCAGACGATGGGGATGGGAAGACGTGAAAACAGATAGGCCCCCTTAACCTACCTACGTACCAGGATACCACAATCACTGCTCTCTCTCTCTCTCTCTCTCTCTCTCTCGCTCGCTCTTATCTCTCGTTCCCTCCTGTGTTTCTACACACACAAACACACGCTAGGTCAGCTCCATCGAAACACGCTCCAGACACCACACACACAAACATGCGTCTGACCGCAAACAAGCTGCACCAAACACACATGTGCAAGGCTATACCTTCAGACTGATGTATGCCCCCCCCCCCGTGCATGCACGCACACACACACACACACGCACGGACATACACAAACACGCACGGACACACACACACGCACGCACGCACACACACACACACACACACACACACACACACACACACACACACACACAAACATACACATGCACTCTACTCCCTTTGTACATGCGATGTATAGGTTTCCCTTCAGGCAGGATGCATAGCTACTTGCCCCTATGGGACAATAACTAATAATATACAAAATTATAATTTATTATTCTCCCAGCTCTATGCAAATATCAAACATATTGCATTGCGTCTCCAAGGGGACACACACACACACACACACTTTCTCTCTCTCTCGCTCTCTCTCTCTCTCTCGCACACACACACACACGAGTGACATTTTGACACGATATTCACACAAACACACACATGCACACACACACAGGCACCAAGATATGTGTAATTAGGGTAGATGAAAAGAAAACGCGTCTAGTTTGAGTGTATTAATTTGTGGTATTTTTTTATGACCATTTAGCAGGTTATGCTGGACAACACTGCTGTTCCACACTGCCTATTTATTGCTGGAGGCACTTATTAGCAGATGAAGTGTTTTCCAGTTATTTTAATCTATTCCTCTGGATCAAATTATTCACTATTAGATCCCTGCATGGTTATGAAACTCACACTCGCATGGAAAAAGATGGAGATTTGATTATATTGAAACATTTGAACATGATCTCACTGCCTCATGTCTCATGGAATTATTATATTATTGGAACATTTTTCTACAAATAATGTGTGCGCTTATGTGTTTGTGAGTCTTGTGCGTGTGCATATGTGCATGCACTTGTACGTGTTTATCCATGATGCACATAACGCATCATTGTGTGTGTGTGTGTGTGTGTGTGCACATGCATGTGTGTGTGTGTGTGTGTGTGTGTGTACGTGCACATGTATGCGTGTGTGTGTGGTGTGGGTACATGCACCCACTACGTGTGTGTTTCTGATCTAGCCTGTGCAGAGTGCTGAGCTTTCTAGCCATCCCAGCTAACTCTTAACTCCTGTCAAAACACACTGCTTTCAATTGAATTAAAGTTCCATGCTGCAGTCCCTTCAGAGCCCCCCCAACCTACGCCTTTAACACCCTGCACTTCCCTGGAACACACACGCACGCACACACACGCATGCACACACGCACGCACGCACGCGTGCACACACACACACACACGCACGCGTGCACACAAGCATGCGTGCACACACACACACGCAAGCACACGTGCACACACACACACACACGCACATGCACACACACCAAACTCAAAACAACTAAAAAACAACCAATGAAACGAATATGCATTTTAGAAAAAAGCTGGACTCTCTTTCACTCACTCACTCTCTCACACACACACACACACACACACACACACACACACACACACACACACACACACACACACACACACACAGACACACACACACACACACACACACACACACACACGCAGAGAGAGACACCAGAGAATATTATAAGTAGGATGAGGCTGCCACAGCCTTGGAACTGTGTTGCTGTTAATTCAGTGCAGCTGACACACAGACACACACACAGACACACACACACACACACACACACACACACACACACACATAGACAAAGATACCTTTTCAATCTCTATAATGCTGCATGGAAGAGTTTGACTCGACTATAACTGACTAAGGACTTTCAGCGCCTCGTCTGCAGTGGCCTTCAAAGACTTTCTGGAAGGTGAAATAATGAGGAAAGTGTGGACTGAAGGTGCCTCCCGCAGTGTCAGAGGGCTGTGAAGAGAGTCAGGTATTGAGTTGATAAGTCACAGTGAAAATGAGGCTTGGGTGTGAATTTATTTGACCATTGTGAGGATATTCAAACTACAACCAGACTGTGTTTATAGCTACTGTATGTGAATCTGTACTTGGTAATAATTAAAATGTCTGCGCATGTTTATTTGAGCATTGGTTTTCCACTGCACATCGGGTGGAGAACTTACTGTATCCCACTTTCAGGAATTACTTTTAGGAAAGAAATTCATATTGTCAAGAAGAAGCCGGTGCACTTTTGAAAAAACAAAATATGTTTTGTGTGGGTTCCACTGGTGCCAGGGACAAGACAAATAACTGACAGACAGCAGGTAAGATCAGGGACAAGACAAATAACTGAGAGACAGCAGGTAAGATCAGGGACAAAGACAAATAACTGAGAGACAGCAGGTAAGATCAGGGACAAAGACAAATAACTGAGAGACAGCAGGTAAGATCAGGGACAAGACAAATAACTGAGAGACAGCAGGTAAGATCAGGGACAAAGACAAATAACTGAGAGACAGCAGGTAAGATCGCCTTAATCTTCAAATGAAAAAAACACCAAAAATGGAGTTAGCCGACATGGTTTACAGAACAGTGATATGGGGGGGGTTTGTCTATGTCTGTGCTGTCTCCACTGTACATTGGTTTAAGTTAAATAAGTGTCAATGTTGCTGTTTTTTTATCCAAAGATGGCTCTCCAATATGTTCTCTGTGTTGTTTGGCAGTTCGAGTTGCATGATTAGAAATGATGTTAAAACAATATAGTCCAAGTGAGACCGGCCATAAATCACCAGGCTGACAAGAGCTCTGGACACTGTTGACGAGTAATGAGTGTTACTAACCTTTAATACTGCTGTTACGTCAGGTGGAGAATCAGTCCGCTGACGACGATTAGAACAGATATTCTGTGTGCCATCATTTTTGGGGTGATTATGTGTCATTACTCAATTTAGAAGTGCAATAAAGGCAGCAGTTCTGTTTCATTTTTATGACGGTTTTAATAATTGTCTGATCCCACGTGGTCGTGGTCGTGGCGGGGATTTAGAGTCACTTAGCAGCTGTCAGGAAAAGGAGTGCAAGATTTGTGTGTGTATGGAATTTAAATTTTGATAACATTCTAGCTTAGCATTTAATTAAATAAAAACTCTTGTTTCGGGAGAAAAAATACAGCAAACTACACGTGTAGTAAATTGTTGTCATGCCAAATTATAATAATATCTAATTAAGGTAAATCATCGAATAAATTGTATTTAGACATTTTGAGTAAAAAAAAATTGACAACACAATTAAGCTGTCATCTACAGACGAGCTTAGTGTCTCTTTGAACCGCAGACTTGCCTCAGTGTTCACACAGCTTTGCATGGCTAAGTAACTTTATGAATGAGCTGTGTAGTCGGGCTCCCACACAGGACAGTGCAGCGGTGTGTGGGACATAACCTGTGCTGCACAGGGCCTCTGCACTGCTCTGTGTGTGTGTGTGTGTGTGTGTGGGGTGAGTGTTGAGCAAAGACCACTGCAATGCAACCCAACACCACGCTCTTTGTCTGAGAAGCAGCTCACCGCTAACTGCTAACCAGAGCGCCTCTGTCTTTTCTAAATGCAACTCTCTGTCTGACTTTCATTTCCTATGTGACCATTGCCTGTAACATTAGTTTTAATGATTTAATGATTCATAATTAAATGTGTATTATTATTATTATTATTACTATTATTTTAAAATATTAATTTTATTTTTTGTGTTATTTGCCTTCTTCAATCTAAGGCATGATTTTTTTTAATTGAAAAGTAAATCTGACTGTAAGTAAACGCTGTGTGAATGCAAAGCCAAGCTTGTGATGCTAAATCTTTTTTTTTTTTTTTATCACAAACAGTAAAATTCACAGGTTTAATGAGCGACAGAGTTCAAGGATTTCCTCCGAGACGAAGAAACAACAGGACATGAACTGCTCACCTGTTTGATACTGTTTCCACCATTTACTCATTTACTACAGCACCTGCTGGGATTATAAAGACAGAAAGAAAGAAAGGAAGAAAGACAGAAAGAAAGAAAGAAAAAAAAAGACAGAAAGAAAGAAAGAAAGAAAGAAAGAAAGACAGAAAGAAAGGAAGAAAGAAAGAAAGGAAGAAAGACAGAAAGAAAGGAAGACAGCAAGAAAGACAGAAAGAAAGAAAGAAAGACAGAAAGTTAGAAAGAAAGACAGAAAGAAAGGAAGAAAGAAAGACAGAAAGAAAGACAGAAAGAAAGACAGAAAGAAAGACAGAAAGAAAGACAGAAAGAAAGGAAGAAAGAAAGACAGAAAGAAAGAAAGACAGAAAGACAGACAGAAAGACAGGAAGAAAGAAAGACAAAGAAAGAAAGAAAGAAAGGAAGAAAGACAGAAAGAAAGACAGAAAGAAATTAAGACAGAAAGATAGACAGAAAGAAAGGAAGACAGAAAGACAGAAAGACAGAAAGAAAGGAAGACAGAAAGACAGAAAGAAAGACAGACAGAAAG
>NC_139647.1:15938645-15943645 GCF_964638095.1 Poromitra crassiceps
GGGAGAATGGACAAGTAGCAGCATGCGTACATGAGAGAGAGCCGCCCGCGTAATGTAATAATTACCCTAGTTGAAGTGAAAATCGATTTTACGATTTTCATTTTTTTAACATCGTCCTAACTAATTAATTCGATTACGATTCAAAATCGATTAATCGCACAGCCCTAGTGTCAGTCAGCAGCACTGGACTGTTCTTTTGAGCACGTTTAACCTAGTGTCCTCTAGTCTAGAGAGAGAGAGAGTGGCGTCAGCGGCGGACCGAAATGCAAGACTCATTAGCCAATGAACAGCCAGGAATGGGTCTCGCGCTACTTTTGCAGGCTAAAATAAAGCTGATAATGTACAATTTGATTCAAGGGGGGGAAAAACCCTTTCAGAGTACAACACAAACTGTCTATTTTGGGGGGGTTGTGGACTATTTGTGAAGTCCCTCGGCGTGACTATACCGACGTGAAAGCTACCACTTTCCCACGCCACCAGGCAGGGGCGAGCCACCGCTCATTCAATGGCAATGCTGATTGGATGAAATCGAATGTGAGGTCACGTGATGAGGATGCTTTTAAACCAGGCTACGTGTCCACCTGTTGGAGGCATCGGCCAACCACCAGGGGGTGTGTGTGTGTGTGGGGGGGGGGGGGCTCCGCACCCCGGCTCGTTTCCCACCCGTGGCATCACTTCCAGCCATGGGAGTTCTGCTGGAGTCCCCTGCCCATTGGGGGTAGGACGTGTTGGGAATGAAACCGGGGATGTCTCTCCGCTACCGACGAGGTGCCTTGAAGCAAGGCACTTAACTGCTCAGTAATAAGAGAGTGTTCCACTGGCCGGCTCCCCAGGTGTGAACTGAACTGTGTGAGTGTAAAACAGGGCCAGTGCCATTAAAGTCAGGCAAATTTCCCTTGATAAATAAAGGTAAAACAAGTTGAGATTCTGTAGAGCACATTTGGGACATGACTTAATTAATAAGCAGTTTATTTTAATATGAGCTCAGCTCTCTGGCTCCATATAATTGCTTTAATTTCCGCTATGGAGAATACAATAACATTAGCAAATGAAATATTAGCAACATACAATACACACATAGAAGCAACTTATACAACAATTTATTGTAAAATGCCAGGGTATGTCTTGTTTTGTGATTTTTTTTGTTTTGTTGGTATTGTTATATAGCCTATTGCCATATTATTTTATTACAGCAGTCCATGATGAGGACAGAGATTTATTCTCCAGTCATGTCACGCCACGGACATTCATTTGCATACAAGAAGACAACTTATTATGTGAAAATATGTGTAATAATGTGTATTTAAATTTATTTTAAGATGTAAAGACTTACAGTAAAATGTCCTTGTATTAAGTGATATATTGATAATGATATATTTCATTGAATTTCATTTCTTTATTGATCTCGAACAATAAAACACAAAACAGTCAAAGATCAATCATAAACAAACAACACATTTGAATAATAATAAAAAATATATGAAAGACAATAGTTATGTTTGAGAAGGAGCAGGAAGAAGCACAATGCTTATCTTATCCTGCCCCTACTTCAACAATGAGATTTTAAATCTTATATTTAATATATATCTATACTGTACCCAGGTACAGTATAGAGGGGGAGAGTATTGAAATCAACTGTGATGATTCTATGTAGACAGAAATACAGATTCTGGATTGTATCCATCAATTATTTAATTAAACAAATATCTTGAGGGGAAGTTTTGCTATGGGCAAATAATTCCTAACGACGTAACTCAAAGTGTCTCAATTTCCTTCCAGTCAAAACATTCACAAACCATTTATCAACTAATAATAAATTATAATATAATAATAAATAATAAATAAATAAATAATTTATTAACTTGAAGAACTGTGTGACGGCTACAGATTCACTCAGACCTCGTACAGTAGTAGGAGAGCTCAGACAATACATTTTGAGAGTAAAATAATGTCTCGAACTCAATAAAATAAACTCTGGCAAAGAGATTCCGAGAACGTGTGTCTGTGTGTGTTTTGTGGGAGTGGAGGAGGAGTGGAGGAGGAGGAGGGGGGGGGGGGGGGAGGGTCTACAGGTGGCGCCAAACTCAATTCCAGATCAAGCCTTTATACAGTAACTTGACTTTCCACTGTCTCCGTTTACCATCTCTGGCACTTACTCCGAAGTGAGACATGGAGACGTGACCACAATGCCACATTCTGCGTAAGAGGGACCATTTTCTCCCTCGCAGTCATAATATTGACTCTGATAATGTTTTCATCGCTACGTGGCGACCGCGGGCGCGGGCGAACAGCTAGCGTCCTGCGCCGCGGCCAAACACACGGCGGCTTCTATGTGACTGAAGGACAGAACAGCTAATGTTGCTCTTACCTTTTTACCTCCGAATCAATAAAAGACACTTTTTCACTTTCTCTCGAGTTGAGACGTACGCGTGCATGTGCGTCTGTGAGCGTGTGTGTGCGCGTGCATGTGTGTGTGCGTGTGTGTGTGCGTGCATGTGTGTGTGCGTGTGTGTGTGCGTGCATGTGCGTCTGTGAGCGTGTGTGTGTGCGCGTGCATGTGTGTGTGCGTGTGTGTGTGCGTGCATGTGTGTGTGCGTGTGTGTGTGTGTGCACGTGCGTCTGTGAGCGTGTGTGTGTGCGCGTGCACGTGCGTCTGTGAGCGTGTGTGTGTGCGCGTGCACGTGCATCTGTGAGCATGTGTGTGTGCGCGTGCACGTGTGTGTGTGTGCTGTTCGCTCATCGCACACTCGCTCCGCTCTTAGAGGCCTATATCGTTCTGAGTGTTTGAAGGAAATGGACGTGAAAATACACAGAATTGGCTGTAATTATATGTGAAGGTTTATTTAAGTTTGAGGGTAGAGCGTGGAGAAAAAAAGACAGACAGAAATCCAGATGAGAGTCTTGTATGCGTGTTGAGCAGAGTGTGTGTGTGTGGTGCGTGTGCATGTGTGTGTGCCTGTGTGTGTGTGTGTGTGTGTGTGTGTGTGTGTGTGTGTGTGTGTGTACTCGTCCATGCACGTGTGTGTGTCTGTACTTCGACAGCGTGGCCTGATGATGTTGTCTGGGCCAATCTGCCCTAGTGAATGGTTTGAATTTACTCGCCTGCGACAGTCAAATTGTCCTAATCACTAAGTAAACAGATACTTCCCCCGGCTATCAGGGCACACACACACACACGCCGACAGACTGCCTGTGAGGAGGAGGAGGAGGAGGAGGAGGAGGAGGAGGAGGAGGAGGAGGAGGAGGAGGAGGAGGAGGAGGAGGAGGGGCCACAAGAATAAACTTTCACTGTTAATTGTTGTTTTCCTTCTTATTCCGACCTAAAAACACCCGGCGTAATTATTCATAAGTGCCACTTTGATTCTGGCAAATTTGTTTGAAAGAGGTTTAAGGTGTTTCGCTCGACTTCTTCCCGTACCGGGGGTCTGGGGTCTGTGCGTTGGAGGAGGAGGGGCTTTGTGCTCACGGCGTTTTCACTTTAAATTGAAGCTGAGAGCCGGGCTCGGGTAGAATTACACACCTTATGCCCCCCTTCTGAATGACTTGCCTCTAATCTAACCCAATCTGGCTTTCTGCAAACCGTATGCTGCTATATTTCTTTACATGCGTCGGGTCTTAAGATAGGATAACGACTGATGAATATAATCCACTCAGATGAATTAGATTAGGTGGTGGTGGTGGTGGGGGGGGGGGGGGGGGATGCTTTTAGCTGAAGTGATTGAATACACCACCTTAAAAAAAAAACAACAACATTTAATTAAAGTTTACAGGATTATATATCGTGAAATTTGAGTGCGTTTAAAAAGCACAAACAAACGCACACACACTCATAAACACAGGAAATCTGCTGGGATAGGCATCTGCCGCCAGGCAATTACGCCACATTATATTTCATTATACAAAATACAAAACAAAATCAAAATCCAATCGTTCATTCAAAGGGCCGACAAAGTCCGCGTAAAGTTCCCAGGTGGTTCGTGTTTTCAAAATCTCATTATCTGAGACGCAGCGCTGTGTCATATTTGAGACAGGAGAAGTTGTGTACCGCCCACGTGATTTATAGCGTTCACACTCCAAACACTCCGATTTCCACCGACCGCACGGCTGAGAGTGTGGCTGTGCAAACAGACTTATATGGTGTTGAAAATCAAGGCCCGGACAGGTTCTGTGTATGGCTCACCAGTGATTTGAACAGTGGAGTGCGGTCCAGGCGCTGTCAGCAACCCAACACTGGAGTATCGAGTGTCTTGTCGTGCCGGGTTTACACTGGGCCCATGTCTGGAACAGGAGAACCTGAGGATACTGTAACATAGACAGGACTGAAACCCTCAAATGGAACACGTCGCTCTCGTACAGTGCTGGCAAATACAGAAAACGCCACGTAATGCTTACGACACTGATCTGATGTTTGCTCATTTTTCATTCTGAAATGATGAAAAGGAAAATTACAATTCGCGAAGCTTCCCTTGCGTGAGTTTGCTCGAGCAAATTCTTTGTTAACGTTGAAACATTCTCAACTCGAGCGAACGGGCGATGAGGCAAAAATCGCACAACGTTCGCAGCGCGGAATTCGCGCCACTGGCGCTCATTCGTGTCGCCCCGAGGCGAAACGTCATGACAGGTTCACTGAGGCGATATATAAATAGACTAATATCAAATTGGAAGTATGATTTTACAGCTCACAGATGCAGTGTAAAATCTTATCAAGTGTGAACTTACATAAAAAACGAGAAATAGAAAAAAGCACAATTGCATTGTTGGATCTTTATTTTTAACGACATATTTTCTGGCATTCCATAATGGTACCTGATGATGGACCATTATTAGATGATTCTCAAAGAATTTTTGGTGCCACTTTATTTGGATAGTCTGCCTATACAGAGAGGCTACAGAGCATTTGTAACAGTTCAACAGCTTCTTAGTTGAGATTCAACAGACGTTATGTTTGCTTACCATTCCACACACCTGCCCCTAGTGTCATATGTAGGTATTGCACCTCG
>NC_139647.1:15946145-15948924 GCF_964638095.1 Poromitra crassiceps
TATGTGTGTGTCAACCTCCATATTTACAAACCTCTCTAATGAGAAATTATTGAGGTGTGCAGCGGTGGATTTTCTTTGCCACGCTCAATTTAGTTTCCCAGCTAACACGTTCATATTTTCAAACTGGATATTATGAAATGAAATGTCAGAGCGCGTGAAAAAAACTATGAGACGCCAACCCCCCTTCTCCATCCATCCACTTTGTAGACTTGTGTTTACAGGGTTGATTTTAAAATGGATGTGACCTGCGGGTGTTTATAAGGCAAGTTTAGCTTGTGAACATTGCAAAAGTCACTGGAACAGACTCGCTACAGGGCAAGAAATTAGTTCCAGAGAGAGAGGGAGGGAGAGAGAGAGAGAGGGGTGGGGGGGTGGGGGAGGGAGGTAGGGAGAGAGGGAGAGGGAGAGAGAGGGGGGGGTGGGGGGGTGGGGGAGGGAGGTAGGGAGAGAGGGAGAGGGAGAGGGAGAGACAGAGAGAGAGAGGTGGGGGGTGGTGGGGGAGGGAGGTAGGGAGAGAGAGAGAGAGAGAGAGGAGGGGAGGGAAGTAGGGAGAGAGAGAGACAGAGAGAGAGAGGGGGGGGGAGTAGGGAGAGAGAGAGAGGGAGAGACAGAGAGAGAGAGAGGGGGGGTGGGGAGGGAGGTAGGGAGAGGGAGAGACAGAGAGAGAGAGAGGGGGGGTGGGGGAGGGAAGTAGGGAGAGAGAGAGACAGAGAGAGAGAGAGGGGGGGGGGTGGGGGAGGGAGGTAAGGAGAGAGGGAGAGACAGAGAGAGAGGGGTGGGGGGGGGGAGGGAGGGAGAGAGGGAGAGACAGAGAGAGAGAGAGAGAGAGAGGGGGGGCTAGTAGGGAGAGAGAGAGACAGAGAGAGAGGGGGAGGGAGGTAGGTAGGTAGGGAGGGAGAGAGAGAAATGTACCATAGTGGTCCCCAAAAGAGATGTAAGCTATATGTACTTTTTTTCAAATGGTACATTTCTGTAACAAAGTATCAAAGTATGTACATTTGTGGTAAGTGGGGTACATACAATTAACAATTGTACAAATCTGGAGCCTTGCAATACAATATTCACCCTATACAGGGTATGGCCCCAACAACAAGCATTGGTACCCAGGAGAGCGGAGGCAAGACTCTCCCATGTCTGTGACGACGGCCAATCAAACGCAAGTAAGTGTTTTCTATCTGAGTCCAGCAGCAAGCCTGGAGTTTCCCCAAACACACTGAGGATCAGCAGCAAGACCATGAGCCACCTCACCTGGATGCTCCAGAAGGTGATACGCTAACTTCAAACAGACATCAGTCTGTGGCTGTAAGAAATCAAATAAAACAGACATCAGTCTGTATCGAGACATGTATGTGTTTCTGCAGACATGTGTTCTCCTGAGCGCTCCCATGTGTGCGTGTGGACGTGTGTGTGTGTGTGTGTGTGTGAGAGAGAGAGAGAGAGAGAGAGAGAGAGAGACAGAGAGAGAGACAGAGAGAGAGAGAGAGAGAGGGAGAGAGAGAGAGAGAGGGAGAGAGAGAGAGAGAGAGAGAGTCCTGAAGAATGACAGAACTCTGGATGGACAGAGAGCAGATGTTGTGAACGTGATAAATTAGTGACTTGTTGATAATCAGCCTGCCATTAAACCAGTTTGTGTGTGTGTGTGTGTGTATGTGGGTGTGTGTGTGTGTGTGTGTGCATAAGAAAGTGCCAGTAGGTTACTCACACCACAGCGGAGGGGATTAACCCCCACTCAGTTATGGAATCAGAGGCTACAGAAACACACACACACACACACACACACACACACACACACACACACACACGTCACGCACACACTTACTATAATGAGACACACATCTGTGACAGGTTTGAGAGCAGAGCACACTGAGTCAATGTAGTTGTGACCTCTGTACTCGGCCACATGAAGACATATATGATCAGATTGGTGACGTGGACGTAACTGGAAAGCACTCTAGAGATTTACTACTATGGAGAGCATTTGCTATTTAAAGAAAAAAAAGTACAAAAACATATTTTTGAATATACATCACTGACCTAAGCATGCTAGATTTTATTCAACGTCAAAGAGAAAAGAGCATCACTTTCAAAATAAAATGAGATACTGTAAGCAATAAGTAATGTAAGAAACAACAACTAAAAACTACCAAGGTTATGTCATATACATATATCTATAAACACCTACATGTATCTATTTACAACTGGAGGGCATTTGGTTTCATTGTGCCAGGCAGGACTAGTCCATCACAGAGAATGGACTGTTTCATTGTGCCAGGCAGGACTAGTCCATCACAGAGAATGGACTGTTTCATTGTGCCAGGCAGGACTAGTCCATCACAGAGAATGGACCGTTTCATTGTGCCAGGCAGGACTGGTCCATCACAGAGAATGGACTGTTTCATTGTGCCAGGCAGGACTGGTCCATCACAGAGAATGGACCGTTTCATTGTGCCAGGCAGGACTAGTCCATCACAGAGAATGGACTGTTTCATTGTGCCAGGCAGGACTGGTCCATCACAGAGAATGGACCGTTTCATTGTGCCAGGCAGGACTAGTCCATCACAGAGAATGGACTGTTTCATTGTGCCAGGCAGGACTGGTCCATCAAAGAGAATGGAAGGACTGGATGGATTTTTGGAGCTAATTTGAGCCCAGGTCAGGTAAACACTGCCTGATAGAATGGATTTGATTTCCATCAAACTCTTCAGGGACAGACTGATGCTGAAAAGACAGAGACACCTGTAAGAGCCCAGCCTTTCCACAGAGAGTTAGCGGGGGGGTG
>NC_139647.1:15956624-15959124 GCF_964638095.1 Poromitra crassiceps
TCTGTGTGTGTGTGTGTCTGAGTTTGTTTTGCTTTTGTTCTGAAAATTGAAAAATAAAATATTGGGAGGGGAAAAAACTCCTCAAACCCTTAGAGCAGCTTTTATGTGTTTCTCTATTTCACAGCTCAGGCCTGATCCAAAAGCTACATGTGACTCTTCCATCGGCCCCTGTGGCGTGAAGGATGATCTGTGAACGATTAGTCCGGTCTGAACGGCTTCCATGAAAACCGTCTATAACGTATCGTATCGCACGAATGCGATATTGTGATATTTTATCATATCAATTGTCAAGTGCATTCAGCATTTATGATTTATGTTATTCAGTCCCGCTACATAATATTGTATTATAGGGACTCATTAGTGCATCAAACTAAACAAAATCCATTTAAACCAATAATTTCCTATAGCGTTTCTTCTGATACTACAGAGATAAATTAAGAGATGACATCCGACCAAGGATATGAATTAAAAATGTTATTTTATTTGAATTTTTTCCAGAGAATGAACTTGAAAGCAGCGACTCCCGATGAAGAAGCTGACTTTCCTCACAGAGAGACTCTCACAGCGTAACAGAGCGTATTACAGCACCGCGCAAATATGCACTTTATCGCCTACTCAGCTCTTTGATTTCCCTCTCCGCTCCATTTGGACCGACATAAATTCTGCTATATGGTCGTCTTGAGTTCTGCTCCAGAGACTCAGACAGACAGCTGGGCAGCTGGCCGGAGGAGGGAGGGAGAGAGGGAGAGGGCAGCTGGCCGGAGGAGAGGGAGAGAGAGAGGGAGGGAGAGAGAGAGGGGGCGGGAGAGAGAGGGAGAGAGAGAGAGGGGGAGAGAGAGAGAGGGAGGGAGGGAGAGGGCGGGAGAGAGAGGGAGGGAGAGGGGGAGAGAGAGAGAGGGAGAGAGGGGGTCACTTCAATACAGCATTGTAATTATGTTCATCCCGAATAAAGTGTTTGAAATGTGCACCATTGTGACAGTGTGTGTGTGTGTGTGTGTGTGTGTGTGTGGTTGTGTGTGTGTGTGTGTGTGACTGTGTGTGACCGTGTGTATGTGTGTGTGTGGTGTGTGTGTGTGTGTGTGTCTTTTTGCAGGCCTGTTCACACCCGTGCGCTTCTGACCACACGTTTTAACGAGGCTTTCCAGTGATCCTGCACGCAGAAGTGTTTACCCAAAGTCCTGACCTCCTCACACCAACACTTTCACTGCTGATAGAAATACCACGCGCACACACACACACTGACACATGCATGCACATGCACACACACACGCTGACACGCTGACACACACACACACATGCACACACACCAGAGGAGGTTTTTCCAGTGAGGCATAGGAGGATGGTCCTCCTCTATTAGATTGGGGATTTTATATAAAAAATATATATATTAAAAAAAATATATATATATTTTTATTTTTATATTTTTCATTTTTCATATTTTTTTTTATAATAAAATATCAATCAAATGTGTTTTTTCTTATGTGCAGACGCTCATTTTTTCATTCATTATATAGCTCCATGCAGACGAGTCACTCTGGCCCTGGTCCCAGCATGGGGGAGGGGATTAAAAAACACCCGCCCTGTGGGCTTGATTTATTTGGTAATTTATCTAATGAAAAAATAAGATTGGTTGAAAAAGACTTGCAATTCACAGAAAACAGTGAGAGTGATGTGTTTTCCAACGAATCAGATTGAGGAGGAGGGGAGCTCTCCCTTAGCCCGTGAAACCAGGTGAAACCCTAATTGGTTGTTGTTTGATTGATAGATTGCTTGACATTGATTGACATTCTGTATTGTCCAATGCTGATGAATACGTCTGAAAATCGGCAACGTTGTTCCACTGCCTGGTCTGTCTCTCACGCTGAATCAAGGAGGTGAAATCCACTGCTTGACCTGACAGGAAGGATTTACTGAGACAGTAGCAGCATATCATATTTCCCTCTTATTTTTATTTACTTTTTTATCAATCAGTAAGTGTTCACAAGCCAGACAGTCGTTGATATTGGATTACCACCAAAACGAGTTTCGAGTTGCGGGGAGACGAGCTGCGCGATACGGGCTTTTTGCAATGTCAGAAAACTGGAATATTTGCAACGTCTCGACTGCAGCGTTTCCCCTACAGACAGCACGGATATTCAAGTAAGTCAATTGATTTCAAGTTATCCGAACCTTCTATTAAATTCGGCGTGGAAATGGTTCACCGAGCAGCGCTATTTTTGTCGTATTGAAGTTTCATCCTGTAATTTCTTATACTAAAACCCGCGAACTTTAGATTCACACATTTTTTAACTGAATTTGGCCTGTAAATCGATAGCTGACAGCGGGCTCAATTTTAAAGCTTGAGTGGTGGTCTTTATATCATATGAAAGTAGAAGAAATAAGGAATCGATTGGGATGAAGCATGTCAACCTAGGATGTCGGGAAGGGGGGGTAAATAATGCTCCAAAGTTGATATCTAAATGAGTAGTGCAGCACTGTTCACAGGAAGACACACTCTCGT
>NC_139647.1:15964124-15994124 GCF_964638095.1 Poromitra crassiceps
CTCAGCAGAGGGGGTGGAGCTAGTCTACGGCTCTCTCAGCAGAGGGGGTGGAGCTAGTCTACAGCTCTCTCAGCAGAGGGGGTGGAGCAATGGCCGGGACAGCAGGGGGAATTAGCCAATTTGGGCCAAGTGTGTGTGTGTGAGAGAGCGTGTCTGTGTGTGTGTGTGTGTCTGTGTGTGTGTCTGTCTGTCTGTGTGTGTGTGTGTGTGTGTGTGTGGGTGTGTGAGAGAGTGTGTGTGTCTGTGTGTGTGTGTGTGTGTGTGTGTGTGCGTGTGTGTGTGTCTGTGTGTGTGTGCGGCGCGCATGCATTCATGCGTGTGTGTGTCTGTGTTTATCGATACAGCTAATGGATTTTCTGCTGGCCCAAAGTTTGTTTGTTCTGTAAGCCAATAGGCAGTCAGTTTATAAGGCAGGTCTTCAGAATAGAACCATGACTCATGACTCTGTACGACACGACCGGCGGTGACCCGACACCCAGATCAGGTAGCCTGAGGGAGGGAGGGAGGGAGAGAGAGAGAGAGAGAGAGGTGGACTGATGGAGAGAAGGAGAGAGGGAGGAGGACAAGAGAAGTTCTGATGATCGATAGACCATCAAAGCTGGGAGAAAGCTTAACCCGAACAGGGGGGAGAGAAGAGAAAACTGAGAGGGAGAGAGAGCCTGACAGAGGGAGAGAGAGAGAGCCTGGCAGAGAGAGAGAGAGAGAGAGAGAGAGAGAGCGCCTGACAGAGAGGAGAGAGAGAGAGAGAGAGAGAGAGAGAGAGAGAGAGAGAGAGAGAGAGAGCGCCTGACAGAGAGAGAGTGAGAGAGAGAGAGAGAGAGAGAGAGAGAGAGAGAGAGAGAAGATGTGTGGTCCAGATTGTGCCAGGAGTGTTGTGCTCAGTCCAGGTCGGCCAAAATCAAAAGCCCTAAAAAGCTTTTGGTGGAGGGACCTCCACATCTGGCTACGACTGGCCCTGACACACACACACACACACACACACACACACACACACACACACACACACACACACACACACACACACACACACACACACACACACACATCTCATTAAGTGTAACTATCAGCGAGAGAGAGAGTGAGTGTGATTAGCAGACAGATAGAGAGGCAGCCTGCCAGACAGATAGAGAGGCAGCCTGCCAGACAGAGCATTAACCAGACAGACACGAGCCAGGTAGTCAGGCTGGCCTATAAAGGCACATTCCCACCGCCTTTGCTTTTCCACTGGGGGCAAAGTACCGTCATGTCTCCAGAGCTGGTGGAGCGGGGCCGAGCGGGTACCAAAAGGTGACGTGAAAACACTGCAGACTACTGATTGGTCAGAGAGAATCGTAACAGAAGTGGAGTATTGGCCAGAATAACATGAACATTTGGACACTTATTCAGCGGGTATCTTGCATGTTGCGTTCAGGTGCACTGTAAAAAATTGCAATTCCAGCGCGGGCCACAGGTGGCGCTCGCGGGCCGCATGCGGCCCACGGGCCGCCAGTTGCCCAGGTCTGCTTTAAGGGGTCCTCGATATGAAGAAGCATACAGATGGTTTCCTCAGAGTGACAATGTCTGTGTGTGTGTGTTAGGGCTGTGCAATAAAATCGATACGGCAATACTTTTTTCCGCAATACTGTAACGATGTTTCAGAAAAATATCGTGATATATCGCCATATCGATTTTTCGCACATCCACGTGTTCAGTGACACAATAAGAATACTTTTTTATTTCAGTGCGTTCAGTAACACACTCAACACTCTGTAGTTTTGACTAAATTTGTCCACTCAGTTATCAATATAAAGTGATGTACATATTATTACACTACCTGGGTGGTACACAGCGTGTTGTATTTGAGCTTAACATTTTCTGTAAATTATGTAGAGTATTGTAATATATCGCAATATGTATTGTATCGCAATGTATCGTGATACAATCGTATCGTGACCCACGTATCGTGATACGTATCGTATCGTGAGGTCCTTGCCAATACCCAGCCCTAGTGTGTGTGTGTGTGTGAGAGAGAGAGAGAGAGAGAGAGAGGTGACTACTCGCTCTACCTTAAGGCACTTTCTCCTCCTCCATCTTGTCCTGGGCTCTCTGGCCACATGAAAGGAGGCTGTGGGCCCTTTTCGAGCTTATGAGGGAGATTTCCGCTGAAGCCTCCATAAAGTCTGATGGCGACTGTGAGTTTGAGAAGGGCTCTGGTGACACCGCTGCAACGAGAGCGGGATGAAATCATGGCTGCCGAGGAGCATCTGGATATCTGCATACGCCGGGCAGCGAGAGTGAGCTCACACTGGGCTTTATGGAGATCCATGCGTCGACAGTACGCGTGAGGAGTTATGTGGATGAAGGAGGATTTTAAAAATAATTGGACACCTCTGTAGTAATCTAGTAAGAGCCAGGCAGTGCCGGGGAAAGATCCTCCACATTGTCCTCCAAGATAAAGTCCTAATCTAACTCAGACACACTGCACTTTATGATAGTTTTAGATCTGTCTAATAATAAACGCAGTGAATATTCTCAGAGAGAAGAGGATATTAAAGTGACCGGACCCAAGAGGAGACGCCACTTCTACAGCACATAATGGAAAATATTGATCATAGCGCTCTTAATATGGACCTGTGGCCCAGCTGTGATATCATCTGCGAGAAACAAGATGTTCAACTACAGAGTCTGTGGTCTCTGTCTAGTACAGTATGTCTCTGTAGAACAGAGAGGCAAAGTGGAACGTCACTTCCTGCTTCAGCACTGTACCAGAGATTTTCATCCGCCATTTATTTTCCCATAGACATTTCGTAAAATGCTTATAAAATAGTTGTACTTGGTCGAACCAAACGGTTCAGCTAGCGCTATAATCGGGAGAGACCATAGAACATTTCACTCGGACCAAAACTTAAAAAAACAACATCGAAAAAATATTTTCTTTAAACCCGCATTTTTTTTACGTTTTGGTCCCAGCGAAATGTAATGCGATCTCTCCGGTTTCTAAATATATCTGTAGCGTTTGGTTTGAACCAGTAAAACTATTTTTATAAGCATTTTACGAAATGTGTATGGGAAAATAAATGGCGGATGAAAATCTCTGGTACAGTGCTGAAGCAGGAAGTAGGCGGTCACTTTGCCTCTCTATAGACTGTACTAGACAGAGACTACAGAGTCTGTAGTCTCAGATCGGTCGATCTTTGTTCCTACTCTCACCTATGGTCATGAAAGGAGGGTGGCTGCTGGCATCTCCCTTAGGGAGAAGGTGAGAAGCTCGGTCATCCGTGAGGGACTCAGAGTAGAGCCGCTGCTCCTTTACGTAGAAAGGAGCCAGTTGAGGTGGTTGGGGCATCTGGTAAGGAGGCCACCTGGTCGCCTCCGTGTGATGGGAACGAGAAGGTGTTGTAGATAAAGACAGACAGAGAAGGTGTTGTAGATAAAGACAGACAGAGAAGGTGTTGTAGATAAAGACAGACAGAGAAGGTGTTGTAGATAAAGACAGACAGAGAAGGTGTTGTAGATAAAGACAGACAGAGGGAAGACAACAAGGGAAAGCAAAGACGATGGAGGAAAAGGAATGAACAAAAAAGAGAGTGAGGGCAGCTCAGGCAGGATAAAACAATCAAGAAGGATTAAATGGAGAATTAGGAAAGGAGCCATGACACGTCACATGACACGTCACATGACACGTCACAACGTGATTGGCTTCAACATTTCTCAATTTGCCGTGGACGATGGAAAGAGATGCAGCAGAGAGTCGGGTTTGACTGCATGAACGTCCCCCCCCCCCCACACACACACACACACCTACATCCACACACACACACACACACACAGTGCTGAGTTCTCCTAGGATCTGAGATATGATGATGGTCATAACTCATTGCTGAGCCTCCTAGATTTCAGATGTCTGTGTCGCTTTCTCTCCCTCCTTCCCTCCTTCTCTCTCTCTCTCTTTCTGTCTTCATCCTTTCCTCTAAGTCTCACAACTCGCTCCTTCTCCATCCCCCCATCTCTCTCTCTCTCTCTCTCTCTCTCTCTCTCGTGTGCCAGCTCCAACCGTCCTCCAGCATTGTTCTCTGGCTGAGAGAGAGAAAAAATAGAGGATGGATCGTCTTACCTTTTCAGGAAGACAAAATACACACACACACACACCTACACCCTACCCCCCCCCCCCCCACACACACACACACACACACACAGAACCTAAAACTCCCCCGGAACACTAGGGAAAAAGAGGGAAGCGATGGCAAGAGGGAAGGAGGTGTGTGTGTTTGTGTGTTTGTTTGTGTGTGTGTGTGTGTGTGTGTGTGTGTGTGTGTGTGTGTGTGTGTGTGTGTATGTGGCGGGGTGGTGTTGGTGGAGGACAGAGAGTTCACGTGAAGATAGAACCAAAGCATGGTATTGATCGTGACTCACTGTTGAAATGTAGCTCGTGAAAATTCCCCAGAAACTAGTAATGTAAGGGATTACAATTTCCAAAAAGTTATTACATTACAGTTACTGATCCAAGTAACTTCATGTTACTGCATTACTTTCTCCACCGCTGGCACAGGGCTACAATGAATGAAGTGTGGAGATACTGCAGGTCTGCCTGTGTGAGATAGACTTCTGTGTTGCCAGAACACAATTATTATTATTTTCTTTGTCCTATAGGCAAATAAATAAAAATTATGCCGTTTTTGCTGATTGTGATACTAAACTCTATTAATTCTGTCACTCATCAGATCTGGTGCGCAGAAGTAAAGTTCATATTTGTGTATGTATGAATGAATGAAGTGAATGAATGAAGTATTTATTTGTCCATTAGGAAAATTGTTCTGTACATCGTCTGTGGTAAAAAAAAAAATCAGTATCAGTATCACTTGTGGACCAAGTTGTATCACATTTGTACATAAAATAAATGAATAGAATAAACTAGCTAACTAATTATTGATCAATGATATTACACTTGTTTGGATGCGACTTCACAATTATTATCCAAGCTGACTATAAAATAAAATTGGACACGGGACAACATAGCGAAGGATTTTTATTCTAAAACGAGAAAATCACCCTTTGGAAAATGGACCTCCTGGGGTTTCATGCATGAAAGTGCATAAATTCAGTAAGAGCTTCGCACACAAAAGCATTGAGACATAACTGAGCACATTTCCTCTCAGATTTATGAAACGCTCATATAATCTGTGTGCATGTTTCTCGCTGTAACTCAAAACAGCAGTGAATGTGTCTATATGTACTTAATATCCACGGCTTGTCAACACTCACAGCAATAAAAGCTGGTTGAAATGTTCCATAACTGCATGTTGAGCATATAAATTACCGTTGGGTCTCGCCAGCAAAATAGAAAAAGGAATCAACATAATATAAAAATGTAAACAGGCACAGTTTTGTCGACTGTGAAGTTGATCACATCGTTGAGCTACAGACATTTAAAAAGATGACATCATCGGGAGACATTTATTATATTACAAATTAAAGCAAATTGGTCAGAAATAGTAGCAGAAACATCATCAAGGGTGAGAAAAACGGCATGGATTTTAAATAAATGGTCTTGCTCAGTACAATAGGTGGCAGACAGTGAGTATGATTATGATTATGACAAGTTTATTCAGTTCAGAAAAGCCCTCGAGATGAAGCATCTAGTTTTCGAGGGGGTCCTACATGCAACTTACAAGACAAATCACTGAATGATTCCTGCTTTGATGATTAAAAATAATGTATCACAAAACATAGCACATAGATCAACCTATGGCATGTGTGGAAGCACTATTTCAAACCCTAAATATTACTATCAAAAAACTGAATTTACATTTGAACTAATCTAGATAAATTAAGGGTTCATTAGCATACGTTCTTTCATGTTGTGTTACAGTACCATATCCCACCACACCCTCAATCAGGGGTGGAAAGGTAAAAAGAAAATCACAGTGGTTCGGTTCAAATGGTTCGGTATGTTTTCCATACAGCAAAAAACTTAGAAATGCCAGAGAACATTTCTTGATTTTAACTTTTTTTTTTTTACTTATTTACAACAAACACCTTTCGTCATGTTCATCTCAGTTTTAGTTCACCGTGATATCCTTGTAGAAGACTTGCACTGTTCAGCAGTGAAAGATTCGTTTCGGTTTTCGCTTTGCAATGCGTATTGAACCTAAAGCCTGGGTACCTAAACGGTTCGGTACAAATACGCGTTTGTAACACCCCTACCTTAAATGTCTGCAAAAAAATAATAAAAAATAATAATAATAGTATTATTAAGATATTAGACAACTTTTTTTTTAACAGAGTACTAAACATCCACTAGTAATTTATTTATAAAGTGGATATGATATTTAAAACCCCCCGGTCTACAGTCCCTCTTCGTCCAGTGCATGATGTTTGAGGTGAAGTGTGCTGAAACGAGAGTTCGATCCCTGTCCTTCCCTGCCTGTGAGCTATATCTTGGGGATTTCACAGAAAGCTGAGACCTATCTCTCTCTCTCACACACACACACACACACACACACACACACACACACACACAGGCGCGCACACACACACACACAGGGTGGATCTTATCATGGCGATCAGGTATGTATGAGAAAAAGGACACACACAGACTCACTTGCCCTCTAGATAAGGAGGTACAAGTTTCCAACTTTCTACTGCAGCCATATCCTGTTACTAATACCCTGCCCTGGGCACACACGCCTACACATGCACACACACACACACACACACACACACCAACACACACCCACGCCTACACACATACATACACCAACACCCCCCCCCACACACACACACACACCTACACCCATGCACGCACGCACACACACACACACACACACACACACACACACACACACACACACACACACACACACACACACACACACACACACACACACACACACACACACACAGTGCCCTGGGGCACAGGAACACCAACTTCCACCATGGCCCCCAATAGTTCAGTTTCTCACCCTTTTCTCTGTCTTTCACCTGACGATCACCTCTTAGCTCACACTCTGACCCTTTTACTACCATTCACACAGACACACAGTCAGGACAACACACACACACACACACACACACACACACACACACACACACACACACACATACACATATACACACATACTGTATATATAGAGAGCGCTCATTTGCTCAAAGGATGGAGAGCTCAAAAACAGATATATCCGTTTGTATTTATCCTTTTGACTATGTATTCATACTACAATTATTGTATTTGTTTATATATTTATTATAAATCATAATTAAATAATTTTCCCCATATCACTTCATTTCCACATGAATCTGTGTGTGCGTGCGCGTGTGCGCAAGCGCGCTCCAGAGAATATCAAAGAGGGTGTTGTTTATTAATTTTAAGAATGGCTTTTATCTGTCTTTACAAATTAAGTCTTCATATATACATAATTAAAAGTCTTTATTGTATTGTCCATTATATTGATAGCACACTACAGCACAATATGTATGTTGCAGATTGCATGTCTTCATCAAGCTACACAGACCAAATGTAAGTCGTGGATTTAAATGGTAAAGTGTGCACTCTGTCACCAGTGTTGGGCAAGTTACTTTCAAAATGTAATATACTACATATTACTAGTTACTTTCATTTGAAAGTAATAAGTTACTTTACAATATTACTGTCTGTGTAGAGTAACTCATTACTTATTACACTACTTTTTCATTACTTTTACCAAAACAACAGCAGCAGCAGAATGACATCGCTGCCCCGGAACCATCCCCAAAAATAATTTCAACCGCCTTGAAGTCAGTGTAAACAATCCAAAATTTTAAATGTTTTCCTTTGTTATTGTCATCTATAGTGGCTATTTGGATAAAAACACACAGTTTGATTAGGATATTGATTGTGTCTTTTTTAAACAAGTGCTTTGATTGAAAAAAAAAAAAATCAATTTGTATCTTGAGTTACTTGACAAAGTAACTTGTATAACATTACTGAAATCCTATAAGTAATGAGTTATATTACTGAGTTACTGCTAAAAGTAATATATTACATGTAATATATTACTTCTGTAATGAGTTACCCCCAATACTGTCTGTCACATTATCATAGTGAATCATTCTGTTTGTTAAAGCTATTGTACCAGACTGCACGTTTCTTTCCCCAGACACCTTCCTTCCTCAGGGCTAAATGTGCCCTTTTGACTTCAGTAAAGCAAAACCCTCAACATGCCACTGATTTACAGCCAAAGAAGATATGAAGGTTCAACTCACTACATGACACACATGGTGGTCAGGTGCCTGTCTTTATGTGTCATTCTGTCTCTCAGGCACACAGGCACAGACATCAGCAGGTAGACTGTGCTGGGAGCACAGGTGAGAGGGAAGAAAACGCAGGTGAGCACACTGTGTGTCACACGAGTGGGGAGAGATTGAGGGTTTCTCTCCTTTGGCCCGCCCACTGCTCGGCTTCTTTCCTTAAAGGAACAGGTGCGACTCAGTTCCTGAAGGCCAGGTTCAAAGGTCATCGCTGACATGCAGGGTCATAGCAAGGTCATGTGAATCTGACTCTGAATTTCCTCATACTCCTGTGACACCCATTCTGCTCACCTGCATCCTCCTCACTGTCGCCTCCCGCCTCTCCATATGACAATTGTTTATTTATCTGTCTGTCTGTCTGTCTGTGTGTGTGTGTGTGTGTGTGTGTGTGTGTGTGTGTGTGTGTGTGTGTCTCTGTGTGTGTGTGTGTGTGTGTGTGTCTGTCTGTGTGTGTGTGTGTGTGTCTGTCTGTCTGTCTCTGTCTGTCTGTCTGTCTGTCTGTGTGTGTGTGTGTGTGTGTGTGTGTGTGTGTCTGTCTGTCTGTAAAATACTATGCTACAACTATTATTATTCTCATCAACAGAATGGTATAAAGCATTCTCCATGCTGTTGCACTTGCTGATATATAAGGCACATTAATTTTGACATCCTGCAATAACATTTAAAAGTTTAATTACTCTGTACTCTCTTACTAATGTCACTAATTGAATAATTTTACCCAGATTCATGTAGAAGAGAACTACAAGCCTTTTGCCATTTGCTTTAATTTCTCAATTAAATATACTGACCAAACCAATTCAGTTCAACTTCCACACCAGTATACACTCTCTCTCTCTCTCTGCCCCTCTTCCTCTATGACTCTCTCTCTCTCTCTACCATGTATCCCCCGCTGATAATGTCAACACTAAGCTTAGCAGAAGCACCTGGATAACATGACAACCTGTCACTCTGTCTAAACCTCTTAACACACACACACACACACACACACACACACACACACACACACACATGCACACGCACTGAGTAAGGTCCTGACATGTTCACTCAAAGTGGTAAGAGTGAGATTAGATGGGACTATTGACAGCACACACACACACACACACACACACACACACACACACACACACACACACACACACACACACACACACACACACACACACACACACACACACACACACACACACACACACACACACACACACACACACAGTGAGTGGTTGGATGGACAGCTCCCACAGTACTAAAGAGTAAACAGCAGGTTTTAGGTGACATGTCTGGAATGTAGAAAATGTTCTTTCATAATAAGCTGCTCTCTCCTGCACTCCAGGGCAGGTCAATCTGCAGGTGTGTGTGTGTGTGTGTGTGTGTGTGTGTGTGTGTGTGTGTGTGGGTGTGCGAGAGAGAGAGAGAGAGAGAGAGAGAGAGAGAGAGAGAGCACTGTTGGTCAACCTATCTGAGCTGAGCATTACTGAATGAATCTGTCATGGGCAAAGAGAGAGAGAGAATGCTTGTGTGTGTGTGTGTGTGTGTGTGTGTGTGTGTGTGTGTGTGTGTGTGAGTGTGAGAGAGAGAGAGAGAGAGAGAGAGAGAGAGAGAGAGAGAGAGAGAGCGCAGTTGGTCAACCTATCTGAGCTCACCATTACTGAATGAATCTGTCAAGGGCAAAGAGAGAGAGAGAATGCTTGTGTGTGTGTGTGTGTGTGTGTGTGTGTGTGTGTGTGTGTGTGTGTGTGCGTGCGTGCGTGTGTTTAAGTAGTGGATTTAGCATGATGAAGTAGTTGAAGCTAGCAGAGATTAGACGTGTGAACAGAAGTGAGCTGTTGAGCACATACAGGCAGAATGGGACGGGATATTAATTTCACCTTGTGCAGGTGGACGCGTCACGTCAACACACACACACACACACACACACACACACACACACACACTTGTGCAGGTGGACGCGTAACGTCAACACACACACACCGCAAACCATCCATATGGACAGTCAGCATCCGATGAGGCAGCTACAGGCGGGATTTAGCTGTGACGAGCCGTGATAGACAGGTGGTTCATCCAATCACCTGCCAGGGTATTTTTTTGAAAGTGCCCGCCTCTTTGAAACTGTTTCCCCGAGCGCCGAGCGACTCGTTCCCACCTGGTTATGTGAAAACAAACCATCAGGTTAGACAAAGGGATCCTCACACATAGAGACAAAGACACTTATGTGGGTGCATGTGGGCAACCACACACACACACACACGCACACACGCGCACACACACACACACACACACACACACACACACACACACACACACACACACACAGTTCCTTTGTCACTAGGCCAGACTTGCTGTCTATAAGTACTGTGCAATTGACGTTTGTTAATTAGAAAGACTAACTGGTATGGCTGCTCTGTGAGATGTTTGGCAGCAGAAGCTGCTCTTCACTCTTCTGATATGCAAACACACACTTGGACAAATGCCAACAGACATGTGCATGATGTCACATGTCACATGTCACATGACTCACCTGCATGCTCCCCAAATGCAAGTGCACACAGGGCCCAAAATCAACGTTTTTTTTGTCCACCGGCCAAATGGCTAGTGAATGTTCAGTTTGCCAGCCAGTCAATAGATTACTATTGTTAGGGGGTACGGTGGTGCAGTGGTAAGCGCTCTCGCCTCACACCTAGAAGGTCCTGGGTTAAATTCCCACCTGGGACGCTGTGAGCGCTGAAGGAGTGCGTGCCCGTCCGCATGTCCTCGAGTGCCCACAGCCCGGGTGGGGTCGTCAAAAGGGCCTTTCTGTGTGGAGTTTGCATGTTCTCCCTGTGCCTCCCGGTGGTTTCCTTCATCTAGGAACCCCTTCACCAAAAACATGCAATATCCTGGTTGCTGATGTGGTTCCTCCTCTGGGGCCAGTTGCACCAACTGGTCTTAACTATGCCTGGTCGTAACTCCTACGTCGGTCTTAGTTAAGACCAGTCTTTAGAGTGGATTTACGCCTGTTGCACCAACAGGGCTTACGTCTGGTCTTAACTACGCGGGTCGTAGCATAATGCGCGTCCATGTGAATTGTCGGGGAATTGGCCCACAAATGTGCATCGCGCCATCACCCACTACGGTATGTGCGTCACTACACCCTACATCCTCCCACCCCCTCCTCCTGTAGAAGCCCCTGGGGAAAATGGCAGCGGCGATTAGTGTCAGGCAGTCTGAATTAAATTGAATGTAACGTTCCCAATTCTATGTATTACATTCTAAAAAAATTAACGCCAACATTTGGGAAGGCTAAGCCACACAACTAGTTAGTTATAATCTTAACATCGTGCTTCAAAGACGGAGAACTGGCTGTGTTACGACGATGACGGTATGACGGACTCAAAAAGGTCTCCGCGGAGATCTCTGTTACAGGCAGGCGCTACGCCTCCTCCTGACCAGGCGTAAGAGTTACGCCTGGTCGTAGTGAAAAGAAGGCTTAAGCCCTCTTGGTGCAACCGGCGTAGCTGTTAGGTCGTAAAGTTACGACCAACTTAGCTTAAGACCAGTGTAAGACCAGTTGGTGCAACCGGCCCCTGGTCGTTAGGGGCGCCTGTTCGGAGGGAGGGGAACTCGTTGGAATAGCGCGATCCTCCCACGTGCTATGTCCTACCGGTGAAGCTTCCTCTGTCAGGTGAAAAGAAGCGGCTGGCTAACTGCCCATGTCTCGGAGGAAGCATGGAGCCAGTTTGGGCTCTCCCCAGATCGGCCGAGGGTGGAGCAGCAACCAGGATAAATAAATAAAAATTAGCACTAACGGGGGATAAAAATGGGATAAAAAATCGGGGGATAGATTACTATCGTTGCTTTTGTTTTTTTGGGATGGTGAGTGAAACAAATCTACCAGCCACTTGCATATTTTACCAGCATTTGGCTGTTGGTTGGTGCTCATTTTGGACCCTGCATAACACACGTGAGCTGTGTCCCAATTCAGGGGCTGCAGTCCACCAAGGCTAGATTTGAAGACCGATTGCGTCATTGCGCGCGACCTAGGCTGTCCCATTTCAAAGGCTCCTTCAAATGCAGCCGAGAAATGCAGCCTCCTTTTCTCAAAACTTGAGGATGCAAGTGTTCTGTCCTTCGTGGCCTTTGTGGCATTCAAGATCTCGCGAGAATCCGCGAGAGGTTTGCAAGGCTGAAAATTCTGAAATCGCCGCCATCTTTTCATACAGGCAACAGGTAAGATCTTACAATCCTCGTTTGCAAATTCCTTACTAAATGCACTTCTGTCAACTTTAGAGGTGATTAACCGAGGCTTAGATTATTGTAGATCTCATATTTGTCAGTATTGTGAAAAAATGTGACGTGTTTCTTTTGTAAAGAGCTCAAGAGCGTGGCTCGTGAGCATTCCACTAGACTGCCATGTCACTCCGTGCAGCAGGAGCTACCGCTGCTGACGGCCGTCCAAGAGGCTTGTCTCCCGGGTTGCCTGGTTCCATGTAACACAGCCCTAGCTGGCTATCCGTATCCAGCGCCGTCTGATCACTGCCACTGGAAAGCCCCATTTAATTTCATACCACGGTCATTCTGTAGATTCATTTGAGAACATATAAGTAGCGGGGGGGCTGCGTTGGCTGTTGTTGGTGATGCAATTTCGCTTCAGCCTTTTCCCCCCTCCATCTCATCGGACCAGTTGTATTAGGCTACCATTTTTCCTCTGTCGCGCTCACTGCATTGACCGCAGCCAGCAACGTGTTGCCACTAATTTTCTTTTGAATTGATAATCAGGCTCGTTTACATATATGCGTTGTAACTTCATGTTGTGATTTGCATTGACCATTGGTTAGATTTGAGCATGCTGGGGACGGGATTTGGGGCAGATCCCCGTGGTAATCACTGTGGCAGCTGCTGGTAACGGGGAATTGGGTTCAGGTGTGTGCGCCGTCAGACTTCAATGCAAACACCTACAAGTCGCAATTGTACATTGTCGAAGTTGTAGAAATATCGCAATTATTTTGCGAAAAACTAATGGAAACACAGCTTCTAATAGTCCTCTCTCTCTTCTCTCCAGAGTAAGGATTGTGGAGCAGTGGAGGAGGAGGCAGGAGAGACAGGAGCGTGTGAGCCAGGGCCCCACCACTACCAAAGAAAGCAAAGGAGGAGACTCTAGAAGGAGCGAGCCGGCTGCTTCTTTGGTCTCTTAGAAAGACTAATTGAAAAGTAAAATAATATATATATATTTATGTTAGTATTATTGTTCGTATTGTTCTTTTTGTTATTATTCTGCCGAATCATGATAGCGACATGAATGTCTGCTTGTTTACCTTTTGCACTGATTCATGACACTGAATGAAACATATGAGGTTTTGCACATTCAGGTTTTGTTCTGTTTTCATGAATGTTTTTTATCCATGTATAGATTATTTCGTACATGTACAGTTTGTTATTTAATAAATATTTTGTTTAAGAAAAACTTGTTTCTTTCTTTTTACACGGCACAACAATGTTATGGTGCAAAGAGATCATTTAACAGAAAACACATTCATATTTACTGTCAATAGCAGGCCTGTGGGAAATGTATGTCAATAAGGCTTTACAGTTTATAGATATGAATATACTGTCATAGTTAGTAGATCTCCACTGCATATGAATGCAAACATGCATTGGAAAAAGCTTTGGCTCCAGAATATGTATGGACAGTTTTCTTTCTATTTGAGTCTTGCAGATAAGAGTGTTTTTATAGACTGTTTTCACAGAATTGTCAATCCTGTCCTAGGAGTCCTGACAGTTGTACTAGCAAACACTGCAACAGGTGAGCTGGGGTTCCATTTAGAATGTTTGTTAAGTTAAAACTGTCTATAGCTCAGCTAACTTTAACCATAAGGTGAGATCACATTAACCCTACTTTACACGTGTGTGTAGTCTGCAGCACCCAGGATCACAGAGATGTGCTATATTTAACCTCTACAGAAGTTAGCAAAATACATGTCTAAGTTAAGATTATAACCTGAACTTGGGAAACACAAACTGTTAAGCCCTGAGACTTCACTAGAC
The DNA here is from genome assembly GCF_964638095.1 of Poromitra crassiceps. NCBI lineage: Eukaryota > Metazoa > Chordata > Actinopteri > Beryciformes > Melamphaidae > Poromitra > Poromitra crassiceps. Next base: position 15,978,408 of record NC_139647.1, read on the forward strand.
AGAGCATGACAACAGTGGTAGTAATAATATTTTTTTTTGTCCTCTAAATAGTTATTCAAACATGTAGGAATAAATAAATAATGCATCACATGTAATGGAGGGGGATACTGAAAAAGTGAACCAATTTATAAAATATGTACATATAAATAAATAAATGTGGCATAAAATGTCTTCTAGTGGGGCATCATCTTGGGTGGTCTCCAGAGTGTTTGGGGTGCATATAGGGGTCTGGTCTGGGGGGAAAGGAGAAGAAAAACATGTTAAACAATAGCAAGATACGATATGCCATGTCACTTTCTCCCATGGGCTTTGAGAGGGAGGCTAGCTAGCTATCTAGGCTATATAGAGCAAAAACCCTGTAAGGTTAGGCTTAGGCTATATGAAATGAAAAGTTAACTGACATTAGCCATATAAACCACGTTAACATTTAGAATAGTTAAAAGTAAGTGACACAGCTTATCCAATAATTTACCTGCTCATCCTCTCCCAGCCTGAGAAACATGCGGCGGCGGTGAAGCTCCAACTCTTCCGTAAAATAAAACAAAATGATCAGCAAAACAATTTGCTCTGGCTCCATGTTATTAGGCTGTCTGTTCGTGCCTTAAACTTTTGAGACAGGCCGGTGCGTGAGATGGGATTCCCAGATTCGCTCGCACTGTCAACTGGTTGCTAAGGAAACCATTCTGGGGGCGTGAACAGCTAGTGACACAGCAGCTCTTTCTCGCCGAGAAGAGCCTGGTGACGCGAGGTTAGTAGTAGGCTAGACCGTCTCGTTTCGCTCAACGACTCAAGGCTGCGCACTCCCCTGACTGGTCCGCGGAGGACAGACCTCTGTAGGCCGCGGCCGACGAAGGCCGTGGCCGCTGAATTGGGACACAGCTAGTGTCTCACTTCCTGTCTGAGTTATGTCCTTTCCTGTCATCCCGTGATCTATTTCCTGGTTGTTACCTGTTGTGTGTAGCCAGGTGGGACTCAGGTATCTGTGTGTGTGTGTGTGTGTGTGTGTGTGTGTGTGTGCTACCTGAGCAGCGAGCGACACACTCGGCACAGAGTCACAGAGAGTTCATCCAACAAGAACAGAGAGCGTCTGCCAGGAGCGTCTTGTCTCAACACAACTGCTACAGGAAGGCTTGACATTCACACACGTACCACTCCACATGAAACAATGACCTCTGTCTTCTATAAGACGCGTCACACGGGAGAGATGTTTGAGGGCGAGTGGGGAGAAAGAACAAGAGAATTGGAGTGAAAGGTAGCCAGCAAGGAATGAGAAAATCTAAGAACCCCACCTCTGTGTGTCTACATCTGTCTCAACAGTAGGGATGTTCATTTTGAAAAATTTCCATAATCGAAAATCGGGAAAATTAACGATCAATTATCGATCATATTAATAATAATATTTTTTAAATATATATATATATATATATATATATCTTTTTTTTTTTACAAAATGAATGCCTATGGCAGAAAATACGAAAGACAACGTGTTCTCCTCAATGAACTCTTTATTTCAATGTGTCTCCTCTCCAACACTCTGCTGTCCCCGGCGCATGCCGGTGTGAATTCCCCATGTTTAAAAGAGTTTTGTTGGCACAAAGGCCCGTGCCCAGCCAGAAAACTAGAGACTATATGAAGCTCCACCTCACGTTAGTCGGCTGTGCAATGGAGTGGGGCGAGGAGGAACGAATTCCACCCAAACCTAGTCCGCAAAAAAAATAAAAAATAATAATAATAATAACAATAATCGATAAAAATTCCACATGATCGATTCCATTCCTTAACGATCAATTATCGATTTTCGATAATTGATGAACATCCCTACTCAACAGCCATCCAGTTCTCCACCTCTGTGTGTCTACATCTGTCTCAACAGCCATCCAGTTCTCCACCTCTGTGTGTCTACATCTGTCTCAACAGACATCCTGTTCTCCACCTCTGTGTTCTACATCTGTCTCAACAGACATCCTGTTCTCCACCTCAGTGTGTTCTACATCTGTCTCAACAGACATCCTGTTCTCCACCTCTGTGTGTTCTACATCTGTCTCAACAGACATCCAGTTCTCCACCTCTGTGTGTCTACATCTGTCTCAACAGACATCCTGTTCTCCACCTCTGTGTGTTCTACATCTGTCTCAACAGACATCCTGTTCTCCACCTCTGTGTTCTACATCTGTCTCAACAGACATCCAGTTCTCCACCTCTGTGTGTTCTACATCTGTCTCAACAGACATCCTGTTCTCCACCTCTGTGTGTTCTACATCTGTCTCAACAGACATCCTGTTCTCCACCTCTGTGTTCTACATCTGTCTCAACAGACATCCTGTTCTCCACCTCAGTGTGTTCTACATCTGTCTCAACAGACATCCTGTTCTCCACCTCTGTGTGTTCTACATCTGTCTCAACAGACATCCTGTTCTCCACCTCAGTGTGTCTACATCTGTCTCAACAGACACCCTGTTCTCCACCTCTGTGTGTCCTACATCTGTCTCAACAGACATCCTGTTCTCCACCTCTGTGCATCTACATCTGTCTCAACAGACATCCTGTTCTCCACCTCTGTGTGTTCTACATCTGTCTCAACAGACATCCTGTTCTCCACCTCTGTGTGTCTACATCTGTCTCAAGAGACATCCTGTTCTCCACCTCTGTGTGTTCTACATCTGTCTCAACAGACATCCTGTTCTCCACCTCTGTGTTCTACATCTGTCTCAACAGACATCCTGTTCTCCACCTCTGTGTGTTCTACATCTGTCTCAACAGACATCCTGTTCTCCACCTCAGTGTGTTCTACATCTGTCTCAACAGACACCCTGTTCTCCACCTCTGTGTGTCTACATCTGTCTCAACAGCTATCCTGTTCTCCACCTCTGTGTGTCTACATCTGTCTCAACAGACACCCTGTTCTCCACCTCTGTGTGTCTACATCTGTCTCAACAGACATCCTGTGTTCTCCACCTCTGTGTGTCTACATCTGTCTCAACAGCTATCCTGTTCTCCACCTCTGTGTGTCTACATCTGTCTCAACAGACACCCTGTTCTCCACCTCTGTGTGTCTACATCTGTCTCAACAGACACCCTGTTCTCCACCTCTGTGTTCTACATCTGTCTCAACAGACACCCTGTTCTCCACCTCTGTGTTCTACATCTGTCTCAACAGACATCCTGTTCTCCACCTCTGTGTGTCCTACATCTGTCTCAACAGACATCCTGTTCTCCACCTCTGTGTGTCCTACATCTGTCTCAACAGACACCCTGTTCTCCACCTCTGTGTGTTCTACATCTGTCTCAACAGCCATCTCCACCTCTGTGTGTCTACATCTGTCTCAACAGACACCCTGTTCTCCACCTCTTTGCATCTACATCTGTCTCAACAGCCATCTCGTTCTATTCTGGCAACATTTCCTCCATCTCTTAGAGAAAAGAGAACGGGTTATGGGCCAAATATTGAAAAGGAAGCAGGGAGAGGTCACATATTTCATATTTGGACAATTTGAACTCAGACGTATTCCCCCCATCCTTCCCATCTCCCTGGAGTTCTCTGGAAGTCCCCCTGTGAAAGCTGAGAAGGGCTGGGTCTCTGGCTCCGGTCAGGGCTTCACTCCCCCGGCCCAGCCCCATCAAAGGCCCTCTGTTTGGGGGTAAAGGAGTCCAATTTCTGGGCCTCCCAGAACCGGGCCGTATGGTGGCAGGGAGAGCAGGGCCCGGAGCTGGGAAGTGCTAAGTGAGTGGGGGCCCGAGCGGGAGCCTGGGGAGCGGGTAGACAGACCGGCCCGACTAATGGCTCCCTCGCTGGGGAGAAGAGGAATGTCTGGTGGGGGAGAGGAGGGGAGACAGGGCCTATATAATGTGTGCATGTGGGGGCAGTGTGTGTGTGTGTGTGTGTGTGTGTGTGTGTGTGTGTGTGTGTGTGTGTGTGTGTGTACGTTCGCGCAGTGCCCCCATTAGGGAGACCCTGGAGAGAAATACATTCAGCACTTCATTCATTATAGTCCGCAGTCAGCTGTCATCTGTGAACTCACATACACACAGACGCGTGCATACACACACACACACACACACACACACACACACACACACGTACGTAAACATGCAACAGGCACACACATGAAAGTGGTCCTTCACACAGCAATAACTAAGGCTTGGCATTGATACCGCAGGGTTGGGGGTTCAATTCCCACTGGGGCCATCCAGTGCTAAAACTGCATGGACTCAATGTACTGCGGATGAAAGCATGGAAAGTATTTTTGTGTGTGTTAGAAAGAACACACACTTATTCAAGAGATAATATACACTGGACATACGGTAAAAATATAAATTATATATTTTTTTATTTTTATTTTCACCATAAACTACTGCCACTATAAGATAAAATATCTGAGCATTAACTTTGATTTATTAAAGTACCAATAACCCAGTAACCCCTTTTTTACCTGAATATAACAGCTTTTAAATCATTTTGATGGTATAGTGACTTCTTTTTTTTTTAAAGATATTTTTATTGGGGAATTTTCAATTATCATACTTAACAAAACAATACAAACAGAATAAACAGACAGAGAAAACAAAACAACAACAACAAAGAAAACAGAGGGTATCCCCCCTCCCCCCTCCCCCCTCCCGGTATGGTATACATTTCGCTCTCTTTTTAATATAAATTAAAAGTAAAGTCAACTACAGAAGGTAATATTAAATCAAATCAAAACCAATAAACAAATTAGGTATGTGGAGTGGACATAATGAAGGTGATCTTAGCTATCCAAGAGGGTGTAATGAAGGTAATGAGGCCAGAAAGGAGCCCCATATTTTTTTATAATTTGCCGGCTTCCTTCTCACACTGTACAGGATCTTCTCAGGAGTACTATATGATGTTAATTCGTTCAACCAATGTCTCTGAGAGGGAGACAGTTCAGATTTCCAATTTAGCAATATACACTTTTTGCCAGCTGTACCTGCAAGTAATACGAAGTATTTCTTATTGATGCTCATCTCCAGAGATCGAGTGTCTCCCAAAATCCAGATCCTAGGGTCATAAGGAACCTGGATTTCTAACACATCTGAAGTTGTTTCAACGATAAATTTCCAAAAATCTTCTAAATGAGAGCAATTCCAAAGCATATGGAGTAAATCCCCCTCACATGTTCTACATCGTTGGCAGTTGGGAGAGGAATTATGGTAAATTTTGTGGAGTCTGTGTGGAGTGTAATAGGTTCTGTTAAATATATTAAACTGTAACTGTCTGTGTTTAGTTGAGATTAAAACAGTCTGAGACATTTCAAGGAGGGCATGCCAGTCAATTTCATCATACGTGCATTCAAGATCGGATTCCCATTTCCTTTTATTATCATTCCTATTATAGATTGGCAAGTCGGTGTTTAGAATAGTATAGATAGAGGATGTCAGACCCCTAGTAGTGTGCAAGGCAACGCTAAGCAAATGGTTCTCAAGAGGGGATACTGATGGAATTTGTGGGAAATCTGCGTAGCTATTACGGACCCAGTCTCTAATCTGAAAGTACTTAAATAAATTATGATTTGGCAAATTAAACTTTTCACTTAACTGCTGAAAGTTGGCGAAGTTATCTTGATTGTATAAGTCTCCGACTGTTTTAATGCCTTTGTTGACCCAGTTCTTTAAATTCCCATCTGCGACTGGGGAAGGAATACTGGGGTTGTCCCATAGGGGAGTGTTACGAAGCAATAAAGTATTTAGACCAATGACAGTGTGGGCTTCCTGCCATACAGCAAAGGAATTTAAAATAATGGGGTTCCTGGTAATGACTAAAAGTGATTTCTTGGAGGGTAAGAAAGGAAGAACCTTTAAAGGTACATTTTTTAAATGGTGTTGTTCAATAGGAAGCCATCTAGCCTCATTATCCTCGGAGTGTAACCAACACCATGTTGCGCGGAATTGAGCTGCGAGGTAATATAACCTAAAATTGGGAAGGCGTAATCCCCCTTTGGAGTATGGGGCCTGAAGGGTTGAGAGTTTAACTCTAGGGACTTTGCCCTTCCACAGAAAACTAGATATAGATTTATTCAGATCTTTAAACAAACTTTTGGGGATTTTAAATGGGACACATTGGAACAAATATAGAAATTTTGGCAGGATATTCATTTTAATTGAATTCACTCTCCCTATCAGAGACAATGGCAGATCCCTCCACCTCTGTAGGTCTAGTTTGACCCGGTCCAATAACTTGATGTGATTGTCTTTAAAGGTTTTGGGAATAGATCTCCTAATTTCTACGCCCAAATACTTGAACCCGCTCGGGCACCATTTTAGAGGTCTGACTAAGTTCTTGATATTATTGTCTTGTATGTTAAAAGGCATAACTTCACTTTTTGAGAGATTTAGTTTATATCCAGAGGCAGCACTGTAATTTTGAAAGCATTCTAAAAGGCTGGGAAGAGAATTTGAAGGATCGGACAAGAAAACTAAAAGGTCATCAGCGTAAAGGGATAATTTATGTTCATTTAAACCGAAATTAACGCCCGTGATGGATGGGTTAGAGCGAATGGAAATGGCTAGCGGTTCGACAGCTATTAAGAACAGCAATGGTGCGCTAGGGCAACCTTGACGGACCCCTCTGGACAGCGGGAAGGCACCCGACAGGACCCCATTAGTTAGAATTTGAGATTTTGGGGCATTAAAGAATGTTTCAATGTAATTGATAAATGTGTTTCCAAAATTCATTGCTTCAAGAGTTTGCAAAAGAAAGCTAGGTTCGATCCTGTCGAATGCCTTCTCCGCGTCCATCGACATAATTAGCATCGGGTCATCTTGCGCTTGAGCCCATTCCATTATGTGAAAGAGTCTACGCACGTTGTCCGACCCATATCGGTTTCTAACAAAACCCGTCTGGTCGGGATGAATAATTTTGGGGATAATAGTGTCCAGTCTCAATGCAATTAATTTTGATAAAATTTTGTAATCAGAGTTCAAAAGGCTGAGAGGCCGATAAGAACTACACTTTTGACGATCCTTGTCTGGTTTTGGCAGTAATATTATTGTTGCCAATTCAAGAGAGCTAGGGAGAGTTTTATTAGTCAAAGCTTCCTTAAACATGTTAGTTAAAGGGGTTAAGAGCTTACCAGAGAACGCTTTAAAGTATTCAACTGGAAAGCCATCAGGGCCTGGAGCTTTGTTGTTCTGTAGGGACATCATGGCGTTACGGACCTCTTCTTCTGATAATTCAGCGTCGAGACGATCTTTGTCCTCAGGGTCTAATTTAGGAAGGGTTATTGAATTCAAGAAACGTGTTGCTTCACTGTTATTAGCATTGTGGTCTGTCTTATATAGTGTTTCATAAAATGTCTTAAATTCCCGGTTAATGTCCTGAGAATTATAGAGGGACCTGCCATCATCCGCAACAATCGAGTGAATAAGTCTATCATTCTCTTCTTTTTTAATTTGCCATGCTAAAAGTTTACTAGTTTTATTTCCGAATTCATAGTAGTGATAACTGGTCCTGGCCATGGCTGCCTCGGCTTTGTTTGTACATAAATTATTATATTGAATCCGCTTAGACGTCAATGTGTTTAGTACTACCTCACTATTAGTATGAGCGTGTTCACGTTCAAGGTTTCTAATCTCCTCCTCTAGCGATAAAAGGATTTTCCTTTTTTCTCTTATCTTATGTGAGCTATATGAGAGGATATGCCCTCTCATGAATGCTTTCAAGGCCTCCCAAATATTAGCGTGAGAGGAGGAGTTTAAGTTGGCTTCCAAGAATATATTAATATGGCCATTCATAAAAGTGATAAACTCAGGGTCCTTAAGCATAAATGCTTTGAATCTCCAGCTATGAGATGGTGGTTGTGTGGTATCCATCTTCCAAGTCATCTTTAGAGGATTGTGGTCAGATAGTAAGGCCGCTAAATAGGAACAATCAGTAACCCTTGAGATCATATTAAGAGGAGCTAGTATCATATCAATTCTAGAGTAGGAACCATGGACGCTTGAATAGAAGGAGAAGTCCTTTACATTTGGATTGAGTTGACGCCATATATCACATAAGCCCAAGTCCCCCAGGCCCTGGGCCAGGACCGCCGCTGCTCTAGAGCGGTTAAAGGATCTCGGGGTGGAACGGTCCAGTGCAGGGTTTAAGACCAGATTGAAGTCACCAGCAATCAAACATTGGCCCTCAGCAGACGCAAGTTTCAATACTAAATCAGTAAAGAAAGTAGGATCATCGTGATTGGGGCCATATACATTAACCAGAGTGACCTTATTCATGTTCAATTCACAATTAACTAAAATGAACCTGCCATTATTGTCTTTCTCTGTTGAAAGAAGTTTAAACCGCAAATTTTTATTTACAAGAATAGCTACTCCTCTTGCTTTTGTATTAAACGACGAATAGTAGACATGTCCAACCCAGTCCCGTTTTAGCTTTACATGTTCAATGTCAGAAAGATGAGTTTCCTGAATAAATGAGATGTCAGTGGACTGTCTCTTTAAGTATGTAATAATTTTTTTCCTCTTGATTGGAGAGTTGATCCCCCTTACATTCAAAGAAATTATTTTGAGTTGACTAGTCATCCCTTAAGGAAAGCAAAAAGTGATTGTTACCCTGGAGCAAAAAGGTTGAGCGAGAGCTATAAGATTGAAAATGAATGAAAAACAAAACCATACCATACCCTCACATGAGACCCACCCAAGAACAAGCCCTAAACTAAACATACCCTTTGGGTAGGCTACTCTCTCCAAGTAGACTGGGGTTCTCAACAGTCAAAAATAGGAGTAATGAGTGACAAACCACATTACTTAAAGGTTATAAATTCTGAGACCTCTAGACGAAGTAATCAAGGCCTTGAAGCAAGTGCCTAATAGAAGAACGAAACTAAAACGTTGTAGAATACTGTATACAAATTATTAATAAAGTGAACACTGTGAAGCAGAAATAATGTCTCGAGACAATATTATGGGTGTGCTTGATCATCCAAACCAAAAATTAACCTGCCTAGATGTAAAATGGTTGTGTAAGGAAAAATAAATATATATAAACATATATACATACATATATATAAATATATATATAAATGTATATTATACACACACATTACATACATCATATAAACATAAATAAAATAAAAGCTAAACCATGACCTCTGAAGTTAAATTCACTGCAGTTGTTACCTAGTATCCTAGGCATCAGGCTTAAGTCAACCATATAGGCTAAAATTGCGAAGAGAAAAAGAAAAAATAATAATTGGGAAAAACAAAAATAAAAATGAAGTTGTGTCTATGCATTAGTATCTATAGGCTACATTTTTTCCCCTTTTTTTTTTTGAGTGCATGTGTGTGGAGATAAAGGGTATTTGTGGGAGTGTGTATATGTGAGCACAAGGTGTAATATTGTTACTGTAGACTATAATGATCTGTGGATTCAATCGCATATATATAAATGTAGCCTATATTATACACACACATTACATACATCATATAAACATAAATAAAATAAAAGCTAAACCATGACCTCTGAAGTTAAATTCACTGCAGTTGTTACCTAGAGCAGGTATCAGGCTTAAGTCAACCATATAGGCTAAAATTGCGAAGAGAAAAAGAAAAAATAATAATAATTGGGAAAAACAAAAACAAAAATGAAGTTGTGTCTATGCATTAGTATCTATAGGCGACATTTTTTCCTTTTTTTTTTTTTTTTTGAGTGCATGTGTGTGGAGATGAAGAATATTTGTGGGATTGTGTATATGTGAGCACAAGGTGTAATATTGTTACTGTAGACTATAATGATCTGTGGATTCAATCGCAGAGATACTAGGACTGGGTACCCAAAATAGCAGAAAATTATAATTCAGCAACAGATTAGTTATGTTTATGAGTAATCTGAAGCCTCAGCTTCGAGATATCGATTAACAGCCCAATAGGCTTTCATTCCCAGTCAGTTTGAATAATGCAGAATGCGACCAACAACAACGATATTGTGAAATTATAATAAAAAATAGATGATAATAATAGTGATAAAAATAAAAATAGAATAAGAATATACTAGCCTGTCATGACAGTAGCTTGGCGTGGTGACGTGAAACCTGAATTATGCCTGTCAGATAAGTAATGTATGAAACGATAGTAACGCTGTGGCAGAGAGGATGAAATGAAATTAACACACCGAGCCTGCGCTCCATCCCGACGGTGACATCATCACAGACAATTGGAAACAACCCATTGCTCACTTCTACAGCATATTAAAATGAAAAATCTCGACCTGGACAATAGCAGGGTGTTTAACCAAGGGAGCGAGGGAGCAGTGTGCTTATTATATTATTTATGTTGGATCAGAGCCAGTAATCGTACCCCCCCCCCTCCCCCCAACACACGCTTATCAGGTGGAGTTATGAAACTTACGTGTGTGCTCAAACAACATCACAGCACACCAGCCGGCAACAAAGGTGATTCAGGCAACAGTTTTCAAGAAGTCCACCGCGGCGTCTGGTGTAGCGAACCACTTGACGTTACCCTGGTGCGCGATCCGAAGTTTAGCTGGATGGTGGAGGGAGTATTCGATGCCCTTCTCCCGGAGGCTTTTCTTGACGTCCTTGAAAGCGTCTTTGAGTCGTTGCAAGCTCGGGCTGCAGTCGGCGAATATGTAAATCTGGCGGTTCTCGAAGTGAAGCTGTCCTTTTTGCCTAGCGAGGCGCATAATCTTCTCCTTATTCTGGAAGTTGAGGAGCTTGGCGATCATGGGTCTTGGTCTCCGTGGGTCAGCGTCGGGTCCGGGAGGCCTGCCCAGGCGGTGGGCCCTCTCACAGGTGATGGGAGTAGGGAAGTTTTCACCCCCGAGAATTTCTGGTATGATCCGCTCCAAAAATCCAGTTGTGTCGCGGCCCTCAGCTTTCTCTGGGATATTTAATATCCGAATGTTATTACGTCTGCTCCTGTTCTCTAAATCGTCCACCTTGTCTTTGAGAGAGAGCACCTCTTTTTCCAGTTTCTCGACTCGTGTGGTGGAGTCTTTAAGATTGTCTTCGTTGGCAGAAATCCGAGTCTCCATTTCCTCGACTTGGTCAGCTAGTGTTGAAAGTTTAGCTTCAATTTTTGTTAAGGAGGACTGAATTGTGGTTGTTTTGGAGTCAATTTGCGTTGATATTTCCTCTTTGCTTTCCCGTATGGCCTCCATGACAGCCTCGAGGGACGCCATGTTTGTAACTTCTCCTCGCTTGTTTGCTGGTAGGCTGTTAACCGACACGTTATCCTTCGTACTTCTGAGGTTATACTGTGCCATGCACCGACAGAAAATAAAATAATATTAGCTTTAAGAGATTAATGGATGTGGTTTTTGCAAGAAAATGGCAAAATAAAGGCAACTGTTGAGATATACCCGCGGAGCTCAAGCCTGCATGTCCGTCCTCGTCGGCTGCAAACCGGAACTCTGGTATAGTGACTTCTAATGGTGCCTCTATCATTCCCATTCTGCGCCTGCTTCCTGCACCGTGTAACCTCAAGGCTCCATCCATGAAGGTTGCCTGGATGTAACTGAATGTAATTTCCTGCTGCAGCTCCTTCACATTAAAAGATTTCCACTGACAAACTAATTGTATGCTTTTACTGTGAAGAACGTATAGGAAGTGAAATGTGTTTGCTAGCTAGCTTGAAATTTGAGCTAGCGGAAGTCGACACAACATTTGGGGATATTTGGAGCTATTGCTTTCAGCAAATCAGTTGTAAACACTGCAGTAAGAGAGTACAAGCAGAAACCGTAAAACACTGATATCTGAACGTATACAAAGGAACATAAGTAGCTGTACTATAATTACGACTTGTGGCAGCAGAGGGCGCTGTTGCTGCTGCTCAGCAGAAAGTTACACGTTGCGGCTTTAATTCATGTATACAGTAAGGTAACGAACCAATAAGCCTTTTCTCAGGACATTGTTGTGGTGGGGCTTGTGACAGGAAGGTTACCAATTCAAATCCTTACGTAGGCTGGGGAAATTTGGACAAGGAAAGTGAATGAATGATGCTCATATTGGACGTCCCACAACAACAACAACTCTCCATATGCCCTAGAGCATTGTTTCCCAAACTGTGGTCCGTGGTCCGCGGGGCTCCGCCTGGTGGTTCGCCAGAGAATTGAAAAAAAAAAGAAAATTACAACAGCTTTTACATACACATTAACCCTGAGCAGTTGCCGGATTGGGCCGATTTTCGGAAATATCGCGATATTTGGGAAACATCACAATTTTGAACATTTACTTTCAGAGGCTGCAGCAGGCTCAGTTTTAAAGCCAGAGTGAAGTTTCTGGTATCATATAAAACTAGAAGACTTAAGGAATGGATTTGTACCAACCATGTCATGCTAGCTTGTCAGGAAGGTAGCTAAATAACACTCAAAATTTAGGCTACATTTTGGCGAGGGGATTTTTTTTTTCAAAGGGGTCCTCTTTTTCACAGCCTAATGTTGGCAGGTGTGTGTGTGTGTGTGTGTGTGTGTGTGTGTGTGTGTGTGTGTGTGTGTGTGTGTGTGTGTGTGTGTGTGTGTGTGTGAGTGAGTGAGTGAGTGTGTGAGTGTCCGTCTGTCTCAATTTTGAACCAGCCAGTAGCATTATATTGTTATTTAGCCTTTCTGCTGCTATTGCATGGTTAAATCAGCAAATTTTATTTTATGGGGGGGTATACGCAGTGGAAGTGGTCCCTGGGAAATGTGGTTTGGTACATGGTGGTACTTAGTCGGAAAAGTTTGGGAACCCCTGCCCTAGAGCAAGGCACATAATCCTGTGAATGCTCCAGGGGAGTGACTATACTGGCTCCCAGTAACAGACAGTGCTTATACTGGGCAGCTGCCAGGTGTGTGTAAATGTTGAATCTGAAAGCAGCATGTTGTTTAATAAGAGAACCCGCCCTCCCTGGATTAAAGATTAAAAATACATATACATAGTGAAAAGTCCTACAGGATATATATGGCAGGACAGGATGTATTATGTCATCATAGAAGGAGAGAGCTTCCAATGCTTACTTGCCATATGAGAAGTCATAATGATGATGTCATGTAATCTGCTGCTGGCCAGATTTCTTTTTTGCTCATTCTATGACGCTCGTCATATATTTGGGAAAAGGGACACACAGAACAGTTCTGGCAGAGAGTCACCGGTCAGACACAGCAGACCGGACAAGCTGCCCACTGTGCACTACACAGGGTGCAGTACACAAGCTGCCCACTATGCACTACACAGGGTGCAGTACACAAGCTGCCCACTGTGCAGTACACAGTACACAGGGTGCAGTACACAAGCTGCCCACTGTGAAGTACACAGGGTGCAGTACACAAGCTGCCCACTGTGCACTACACAGGGTGCAGTACACAAGCTGCCCACTGTGCATAGTATACACAGGGTGCAGTACACAAGCTGCCCACTATGCACTACACAGGGTGCAGTACACAAGCTGCCCACTGTGCAGTACACAGTACACAGGGTGCAGCTGGCACAGCAGACCGGACAAGCTGCCCATGTGCAGGACACAGTACACAGGGTGCAGCTGGCATTCGGAAAAAGCGTTCCCATCGCCCATTTTGTACATAAACTATTTTTCGAAAAAGGCAAAAAAACACCTCAATCAAGCGTAAAAACTTTTTCTGCTAAATTTAGGAAATCTTCTTCTAATTTTGCAGTTTCCATCAACCTTTTCTAATATGATACTTTCAAAATGCACGTAAAAATATATTGATGGAAACACACCTACAGTACTGTACTGCCACTGCATGAAAGCTACATGCTACATGCTACACACACACACACACACACACACACACGTGACACGTCACACACACACTCACACACACACACACGACACGTCACACACACACTCTCACACACACACACACACACACACACACACACACACACACACACACACAAGACCTCCATCCCACACCACTCGGCTCTGCAGAATCCCTGCCTGCTGGCAGACAATGGAGGACGGAAGGCGAGGAGAGGATGGAGAGGAGGATGCTGCTCTCCTGTGAAAATAAACATGTGAAACAAACACCGTACGCGTGGGGCTCGGGTGTCTCTGCTGTGACCACAGCAGGCGGGAGGCGGGGGGCCACTGCAACCTACGGTAACCCCAAATACAATACTTTATGAGTTGGCTGGTCAAATACACACACACACACACACACACACACATGCGCACACAAGCCAGGGATGTAACGATATGAAATGTCACAGTATGGTACGATACGGTCACGGTATGGTTTCTACCAAAATATCACACTATACGGTATTTCATGGTACTGATTGATTTTTCTTTTCTGATTTCAACCCCGTTTTCTGCAAAATTGTACTTGGCCAACTCCCTGTTAGGGTGTCCAACTGTTAGGGTGTCCAACTCCCTGTTAGGGTGTCCAACTCCCTGTTAGGGTGTCCAACTGTTAGGGTGTCCAACTCCCTGTTAGGGTGTCCAACTGTTAGGGTGTCCAACTCCCTGTTAGGGTGTCCAACTCCCTGTTAGGGTGTCCAACTCCCTGTTAGGGTGTCCAACTGTTAGGGTGTCCAACTCCCTGTTAGGGTGTCCTAACTCCCTGTTAGGGTGTCCAACTCCCTGTTAGGGTGTCCTAACTCCCTGTTAGGGTGTCCAACTCCCTGTCAGGGTGTCCAACTCCGTGTCCAACTCCCTGTCAGGGTGTCCAACTCCCTGTCAGGGTGTCCTAACTCCCTGTTACGGTGTCCAACTCCCTGTTTGGATGTCCTAACTCCCTGTTAGGGTGTCCAACTCCCTGTCAGGGTGTCCTAACTCCCTGTCAGGGTGTCCTAACTCCCTGTCAGGGTGTCCAACTCCCTGTCAGGGTGTCCAACTCCCTGTTAGGGTGTCCTAACTCCCTGTTAGGGTGTCCAACTCCCTGTTAGGGTGTCCAACTCCCTGTTAGGATGTCCTAACTCCCTGTTAGGGTGTCCATCTCCCTGTTAGGGTGTCCTAACTCCCTGTTAGGGTGTCCTGGGCGTTGCTGCAGCACCTCTGCTGATCTGAGGGAAGTTGTAGACTAGCAGATGCTTCCTCTGATACATGTGCAGTCGGTGGGCAGCCGCAGGATTAGCACGTGGGAGGATCATGCTATTCCCCCCCCCCCCTCCCACCTGAACAGGTGCACCAACCGACCAGGGTAGTAGGCACTAGTGCAGCGACCACCTAATCGCATACCCTTAATCCAGCCATCTTGCACCAAAATGGTGGAACGAACTCCCCTCTACAATAAGAACGGCCCAATCACTCCCCATTTAAAAAAAACAGTTAAAAACCCATCTTTTCAGACTTCATGTTGCCCCCCTGTAAACCCTCTCTAGCTCCTATGCACTTTGATTCTTATGCACTTTTATCTCTTCTCTCTTCTATCTTGCTGTCTTATCCGCACCTCTATTGTCTGTAAATGTGTTTTAATTCTTTGCTGTTGATACATTTGTTTGTTCAAAACTTTTATTTATTTTTTCTTTTTATTGCTGTACTGTGTTATAACCTGGTTGTATGTCGCTTTCGATAAAGGCGTCTGCCAAATATCAATAAAGTAAAGTAAAGTAATCCGGCTTCCCACCCGCAGACACAGCCAATCGTGCCTGTATGGAGATGCTCGACCAACACGGGGGCTCGAACCTGCAACCCCCCCGGGCATGTTGATGAATCTACTCCACAGTCTCACAACATGTCACCCTTATACTGCTTTTCATATGTCAAAACTAGAGAGACCGACCGATACTGGATTTTTGGGGC
>NC_139647.1:16001624-16016624 GCF_964638095.1 Poromitra crassiceps
CTGATTGGTCCACGTAGGTCTACCAGCCTAGTGTCCTCTAGAGAGAGAGTGGCGTCAGCGGAGAACCGAAATGTGAGACTCATTAGCCAATGAACAGCCAGGAATGGGTCTCGCGCTACTTTTGCATAAAGCTGATAATGTACAATTTGATTCAAGGGGGGAAAAACCCTTTCAAAGTACAACACAAACTGTCTATTTTGCTGCAACTCGACAGTGCTGCTTTTTTTTACTCAAGAGTTCCAGGACCTTACTTCCTGGAAAAAAAACTGGTCCATTGGAGTGAATGGAGATGTCGGGACTCTTCTATCTACACGGCTCTGTACCAGCCTATTTAACAGGGTCCCTCCTCTTGTCCTGTAAAAAATAATCTGATGAAGGTCTGTGTACCAAAACGTTATTTTTTTATTTTCTTTTTGAGTCGTGAGAACTCACTTGACTTAAAATGAAGCTTTGGTGTACATCGCACGAGGCAATCAGCCAGACGATATTTGCCATCATGCTTGGATGGAACCTCTGTGGGAGACAGAAGAATCTCTGGAGGAGAGGAGATGATTTTATTTACCAACAGAGAATCTGAGCCGGGGCCTCTGAAAAAAAAAAGTCTCTTCTTACTCGCCCCTGGGCGAACGATATAGTATACATTTCAATATTAGCTCGAACAACAAGACTGAAATCTGCATATTTCCCCTCTCCGGCTTCGATGAACAATGCGATTTTTTCCTCGGAGGGAAAATAAATTGTTCAATATTTCTCCACTGTTACACAGGAACCCCCCCCAAAAAAACAGTGGGGCGGCCGGGGAGGGGTATAAACGAAAGCAACTGGAATTAGCCTGGGGGCAAACGGCTAAACAAACCCTTGGTGGAATATTCTTCCCTCTGATAGCGCGCTAGTTTTCTGTGTGGTAGCTCGACTCAGTGCTCACTGTGTTGGATTCTACTTGCCTAGAGAGATCCTCACACAATGTCCTATCAAAACCACCTCCAGTGGCCACGCCCCTATGGCTCTCCACCTCATGTGGCCACGCCCATACGGCTCTCCACCTCCTGTGGCCACGCCCATACGGCTCTCCACCTCCTGTGGCCACGCCCATATGGCTCTCCACCTCCTGTGGCCACGCCCCTATGGCTCTCCACCTCCTGTGGCCACGCCCATATGGCTCTCCACCTCCTGTGGCCACGCCCATACGGCTCTCCACATTACACTGGATCTCTGCGCTGTGGCTGCGCTGCTCTATCTAAAAGGCTACAACCTCTATTAGTGCTATGATATGGTATGATATGATAATCTCTAACCCGAGATTAGATTAGCAAGGCTCACTGCATCATGGCCCCTGGGTGGTTATAAAGAGGGAAATCACTGATGGATTAGGAGAATATTAATACAAAAACATATGTTCCCTAAGTTGTTACTCTGGGCTGTAGCAGTTTACTGTACACTTTCTTCTTCTGCAACCCTCAATGCACGATGTGTTCAAACAAGACATGAAATGTATCATCTAACAAAACATGGCCGCCATCTTTCTGCATGTAGTAAAGTCTCCGGGCGACGAGGAAAGATCGTTATCCGAGACGATGACTTTGTGAACGAGCAGGGCTCATAGTTTGAGGTCAGGCCGACATGTGACATATTTACGCAAGACATTCACTCTCACTCGCACCCACAATTGGTCCCGACCACAACAATTTACTACCAACCCTGTGAATGGTGATCGAGTGTGTGTTTCCAGGACTGCAAAGTTCATCTTTACGTTTCCAGGCTTTCTAACACACATCGGAAAAGGTGTTGCTTTGCAAGTTGCTGCTTTGCGTTTACAGTATACGCATTGGTTTGCTTATTTTTCACGTGGCAAAATTGAAGAGAACCAGAATATGAATAAAAGCCCCATCATGGGAGCAGCCATTTCCTTGATTTGTCCTTGATTTTTTTCAGAGAAAATGAAATACAAAAATTAGCATTCCTACTAAAAAAGTATCACATAATATGGTTGGCTATCGCCATATCTTAACCTTTTTATTGATATAGGGGGAGTCTCACTGAGAGAGATGCTCTCTTTTTCAGGAGCGCCCTGTTCACATTCAAACACACATTGACATTTGGAAGCTGACCAGTACAACCACAGTCTGATCTGCTGGCCACTGAGCAGCTCCACTGGAGCAGTTGGGGTTAAGGGCCTTGCTCAAGGGCACCTCAGTGGTGGTAACGAGGGAAGGGCAAGCGCTGATTTTTCACTTTCCCCACCCAGATTTATCCTGCCGGTCCCGGGGATTGAACCGACGACCTTCCGGTCATGAGCTTGCTTCTCTAACCGTTAGGCCACCACTGCTGTTGTTTTTTTTTGCATATCGTGCCGTCCTACCAGTCAATTTGATATTTGGCTTTATTGTCTCTGTTTTTTAACGGGGCAATACACCCCTGGTTCTCGATGCCTTCAGATTTGAGCCCCAGGTTAAATCCATGTCCAGGTTAAATCCATGTCCAGGTTAAATCCATGTCCAGGAAACACTACCTTGCTCGTCTAAATCCAAGCTTAATCTGTGTGGAGGAAATTGCTCCCATGTGTGTTAATGCTACTGACAGCTCTACGAGGACTCAGTATTAATGGTTTGCTGAAACACACGGCTAAACAAACAAGTGCCACAGCCGGCTAACCCTGTTAGCCCTGAGGGGCCTATTGAGACTGGAGATGTTACTTAGTGCTTCATACAGTAGCAGCTGTGCTAATAGCCACAGCTTGACTGGTCTGAAGCGCTAACGCTATTACAGCAATCAGGTGAGGATAGCATTATCAGCAAAATACCACAATTGTGAAGTGGTATTTTGTGAAAGACTTAATATGACACTTAAAATGTGCAAGATCGGGACTGTGTGCCGGTGGTAAACCGAGGCCAGCCGGTGTGAAACTGATGTCAGTCAGCAGCACCAGGTGCACCAAGACATCGCCCACCACCACCACCAGTGGGCACTAATTTTTACGGTGGTCAGCGTTCATTTAGCCAAAAAGCAGATCAACCACAAGCACATCTGAACAGATTTCTGTTCAGGCAAAGAAAACAAGTGCCGCCTTAAGGAGAGAAATGCATCAGCCAGTTTCCAAGTTCCTGTCTGAGAGAGAGAGAGAGAGAGAGAGAGAGAGAGAGAGAGAGAGAGAGAGAGAGAGAGAGAGAGAGAGAGGAAAAAATCATGAGAATCGTGATCTCAATTCAAAGAAAGAAAATCGTGATTCTCATTTGATCCAGAATCATGCAGCCCTAACGGGCGGGGAAGGAGAGCAGGTGTCTGGATAGGGATGAAAGAGAGGAGGGGGACTAGAAGTAGAGGATGTGTGGATGGAAAGCGTAAAGAAGATCCTACAGAAAAACCTCAAAGACAGAATTAGAGTTTAAGTGTGTGTGTGGGGGGGGGGGGGGTGAAGGGGGAGGAGCAGGGAGGCGGGGGGGTGAAGGGGGAGGAGCAGGGAGGCGGGGGGGGGGGGGGGTGTCTCCCAGACTGCAGTAACGCCTGGAGGCTGTTGAGGCACGGTCCCAGACACAATTATCCCAGGACATAGACTGTCTCTTAAACACACACACACACACACACACACACACGCACACACGCACACACACACACACCCGCACACACACACACACACACACACACACACCCACACACACACACACACCCACACACACACACACACACACACACTAATCAGTCCCTTCAAAATTAATCCCAGACTCCCCATCCACATTATCTCATTTTGTTTGTGTTTATGAAACTGGGATAAATAGAGAAATACATAAAATATGGTTGTGAGAAAGCCTGGGGTCCCTTGTGCAGACCCTTCTACTGAATGCAGAATAGCTAATCACTGTTAGTGCTGCAGCTTCTCTTTCTCCTCTTGGGGGAAACAATGGAATATATTTTACACACAGACACAAAGAGATGTTCCATCAAGGTTAATCACAACTGGCAGTTAGCTTAGCGATGATCTGAGGCCGGCCGGCTTCACGACACGTAATGTCTTTTTTGCTCGCATGTTTTTTTTGAAGGAGATTCCATTTCCTAATCAAGGTGCCCGTATAGTGTTTGATGTTGACTTGCTTTGTCATTTTGTTGCTTTTTGGTCTCATTTATCTTGGCGCAGACCAGTGTTTTTTAATGTTTCCAATGTTTTCTTTTTTGTCCATTTTTCTATCTATCCATCCATCTCCCCATACAGGAAGCCACACGCACACTGTACCATGCACATACAGGAAGCCACAGGCACACTGTACCATGCACATACAGGAAGCCACACGCACACCGTACCATGCACATACAGGAAGCCACACGCACACTGTACCATGCACATACAGGAAGCCACACACACACTGTACCATGCACATACAGGAAGCCACACACACACTGTACCATGCACATACAGGAAGCCAACCACACACACACACTGTACCATGCACATGCAGGAAGCCACACGCACACCGTACCATGCACATACAGGAAGCCACACACACACCGTACCATGCACATACAGGAAGCCACACACACACTGTACCATGCACATACAGGAAGCCACACACACACTGTACCATGCACATACAGGAAGCCACACACACACCGTACCATGCACATACAGGAAGCCACACACACACCGTACCATGCACATACAGGAAGCCACACACGCACACCGTACCATGCACATACAGGAAGCCACACACACACTGTACCATGCACATACAGGAAGCCACACACACACTGTACCATGCACATACAGGAAGCCACACACACACTGTACCATGCACATACAGGAAGCCACACACACACTGTACCATGCACATACAGGAAGCCACACGCACACTGTACCATGCACATACAGGAAGCCACACACACACTGTACCATGCACATACAGGAAGCCACACGCACACTGTACCATGCACATACAGGAAGCCACACGCACACTGTACCATGCACATACAGGAAGCCACACACACACTGTACCATGAACATACAGGAAGCCACACACACACTGTACCATGCACATACAGGAAGCCACACACACACTGTACCATGCACATACAGGAAGCCACACACACACTGTACCATGCACATACAGGAAGCCACACACACACTGTACCATGCACATACAGGAAGCCACACACACACTGTACCATGCACATACAGGAAGCCACACGCACACTGTACCATGCACATACAGGAAGCCACACACACACTGTACCATGCACATACAGGAAGCCACACACACACTGTACCATGCACATACAGGAAGCCACACACACACTGTACCATGCACATACAGGAAGCCACACACACACTGTACCATCTATCTCCCAATAGGAGATGACTACAGGGCAGCAGTGGCCACTGAGATGAAGACAGTCTCCCCGTGGCTGCAGATGTAAGTTTTGCAAGAGCAGGTCTTCTCTAATGGTGGTCCTCCACACACACAAGAGCAGGTCTTCTCTCTAATGGTGGTCCTCCACACACACAAGAGCAGGTCTTCTCTAATGGTGGTCCTCCACACACACTTGAGCAGGTCTTCTCTAATGGTGGTCCTCCACACACACTTGAGCAGGTCTTCTCTAATGGTGGTCCTCCACACACACTTGTGCTGAAGGTATTGGTAAAGATTAGTTTCTTGACTCACAGCATCTGGTGTAGGACTTAAACGCACTATTTTATTTGATGTTGCGTTATTTTTGCTAGCACACGTAGGCCTACTTCCATATAACTTCCATGATCTGTGAAACAGAGAATTGCGGCCCTCCATCCATCAGATTTCCATTGACTTCCACTGTTCAAAAACCTAGTCTAACATCTATACGTTTAACACATAAACCCCAAGGAGAAATAGCCAGCCTTACTAAAAATATGATTTTCTATTTATAAAGTGAAGACTAGTGCAAGAGTATAGCATGACAAAACAGATTCAAACATTCGATCTGTAAACACGTTAGCAGGTGAAGCTATGACTGAATGTATCAGTAGATTTTTAATGAGGTTTAATGGGTGAAAACCAAATGAACAATTACCTTTTGCGTCTCTTTTGTACAAAACTGACAGAATATTTTTGTATATTTGACCAAAAATGCCATAAACACATCAATTTCACACTAGGTAAAGCGTCACCAAAAATTCAGTTTACTCATTAATACCGTGATTCACAGAAAATTGATTATTGATCCTTATTATGTAACACACCATTTGTATGCTCAGAATGCAAAGATATTTCAGAACGATTCAGAAAGATTCCAGAGAGGCGAGAAGAAGAGAGAGATTCTGTCATTTGGCGTCACTGGTGAAAAACAGGAGTGACAGACGAGGCAGGAGGGGTAGAGGAGAGATGGATGAATGGAGGTCAGAGAGAGAGAGAGAGAAGGAAGAGAGGGAGAGAGAGAGAAGGGAGGTCAGAGAGAGAGAGAAGGAAGGGAGAGAGAAGGGAGGGATGAGAGAGAGAGAGAGAGAGAGGAAAGGGAGGGATGGAATGAGACAGGAAATGAAAGGCTTTCTCCGGTTTCACTCCCTGTGACCTCATCAGTGTGATCATGGGTTTTATGAGCTCTCCCTCTCGACGCCCACACACCACCTCACACGTGCCAGGACACACACACACACACACACACACACACACACACACACACACACACACACACACACACACACACACACACACACACACTTCAGGTCATATATTTCGTTCACTGGCTCACAGACACACACATATATACAGTGTGTGTCTTTTTGTCTCTGTTCCTTTTCTCACACACTCTCAGTCAACATCTCACATACTTCATCAAACACCAGGGCGCCCATGAAGGACGGACCACTGACACACACATACTGATGGAGAGAGAGAGAGAGAGGGAGAGAGAGAGAGAGAGGGAGAGAGAGAGAGAGGGAGAGAGAGGGAGAGAGAGAGGGAGAGAGAGAGAGAGGGAGAGAGAGAGAGAGGGAGAGAGAGAGACGTGTTTTGGTTATTGATTGCATTAGCCTTTGGGGAGATCAGTTTTAGGTGAAAGCATGAGCCACAGCGTCATGAAATGAAAGCCTTTAACGAAGCAAAGTTGATCAAACACATGAGGAGGTCGTGGTCGAATTTACATAATATCCCGAGGCTTAAGCCCTCTAAGCACGTAAACACGGCTCAGGTGTGCCTGAGGGAAGGCGGTGGTGGCTGTTTGTATTGCACCTCATCAACAGAGCTTATAAAAGCTTCCCCCCAGTGAGCGTGGAGAGAGACGGCAACCATCTGATTAGTCGCCAGCTAAATTTCCTTTGGGGGAAGAGGCGGGTCCTTCCCTTCAGGCCAACTCTCTCTCTCTCTCTCTCCTCCAGGCCAACTCTCTCTCTCTCTCCTCCAGGTCATCTCTCTCTCTCTCTCTCTCCTCCAGGCCATCTGTCTCTCTCTCTCCTCCAGGCCATCTCTCTCTCTCTCTCTCTCCTCCAGGTCATCTCTCTCACTCTCTCCTCCAGGTCATCTCTCTCTCTCTCTCTCTCCTCCAGGTCATATCTCTCTCTCTCTCTCTCCTCCAGGTCATCTCTATCTCTCTCTCCTCCAGGTCATCTCTCTCTCTCTCTCTCTCTCTCTCCTCCAGGTCATCTCTTTGTGCTGAGATGCATTCTCCTTCCTTTTCCTTGCCGGCCATTTGTATAACTACGTCACCCACAGTTGGCCGCTCGTCTCCACTAATGGGTAAATGCCTTCAGATTGTGTTTGTTTTAATCCATTTAAAGACATTATTGGGTGCAGAGTGGAGAACCAGGGAAAGGGAGACAGAGGAGGGGCGCATGGCAAGAGACAAGTCCCCCCAGCAGTGACTCTTGCTTGGGTAAATATTTCATAGCAGCCCCAGCTGTTCACCCCACCGTCTCTCTCTGTCTCTCTCTCTGTCTCTCTCTCTGTCTCTCTCTCTGTCTCTCTCTCTGTCTCTCTCTCTCTCTCTCTCTCTCTCTCTCTCTCTCTCTCTCTCTCTCTCTCTCTCTCTCTCTCTCTCTCTCTCTCTCTCTCTCTCTCTCTCTCTCTCTCTCTCTCATACCCCAACCTTTTTTTGGCTTCAGTACTCTACCCCTTTTTCCCTGATTTCTGAATCCAAGTACCCCCCTTTTCCTGATGACAACATGTTGTGTCGTGAAGTAAAGAGTGTAAGTTGGGAATACAGGAAAGACTTTTATTATAATGTGAACATCTTTTGACAACTTCCATCCTGTCTCAGAGTACAGTACACACACACAGTACACACACGCGTCGTGCATCTGATCATGTGCACACAAATGTAAACAAAGTCACCTGTACTGTACCAGGATGGACTTTACAGACCAGTACAAAACAAACAAAAACAAACATTTGAAATATTTCATTTTCATACTTGAACACTTGTATCAATATTCTGTATATATATATATATATATATATATATATATATATATATGTGTGTGTGTGTGTGTGTGCGCGTGCGTGTGTATAAATATGCATTTATAATTAATTCCCCAATGTGTTGAATAGACTAACCAATTTTCCAATGGGTTCCACTCCCTTCTTAGAAACAAGGTGAGTCTATGCAGTCCACATCAGCTGTATTAGTACAGTATTAGGGTTCCCTATGCAGAGTGCTCAGGTCCAGTCCCATAAGACCATCTATCTAATACAGTACGTTACAGAGTCCTCCAGCCTAACCTAAACCGGTTTTGAGACCCTGATAGGATGCTACGCTCCCATCAGAACCAATTGGCAGTTTCCTTATAAGAACCATATTAATTCCACTCAATAAGCTTAAAAGTAACAAACACTGTATGGGCAGGGGTGTGAAGTGTGACAGTTTTGCTCGCATGTTATTAACAATTATGCTGTGCTAAGAGAAATATGAGTGGATCAAACAATTTCTTTAAAAAAAAATCGTTCTTGCTCGGCCCCTTTATTGGAGCAATGCGTTATGGGAAATTAATTTCAAAGTACTGTCTGCGCCCATGAAACTACCAAAAAAACTAGTTCTGTTAAACGTTCCCAACCTACGGGAGAACACGAACTACGCCAGCTAACAACAACATGAACAACCACCACAAGAAGGTATTAAGCTATTCAGACATCAATGAAAATGAAAAGGTACTTTTCAGTAGTTGACCTCTACAGTACCTCAACCAACCAGAATGATGAGAGCGGTGACAACCAAGAAAAAGGACGTCACCTGGAGGAGTCGTCTGTCGCCACAGCATCGGACGCTAACCCTGAGCATCCAACACCCACCCCTTCATCATCAGACAGGAAGTCTCCTGCTTGGATACCAAAATGTACGTATCTATTTAACCATTGATACCTGATGCAGCATTTGTGTGTGTATCCCTTTAAGACCGCAAACCGCGTCACGCGGTCTTAAAGGGATACACACACAAATGAGGGATATACACGCAAATGCTGCATCAGGTATCAATGGGTTAACCCACAGTATCTATTTACAGTATGTATCTATTTAACCCACAGTGATTAAAAGACGTTCCTTGGCTTGTTTAAGATCAGACCAAAAAAGCAATGTTTGTCAAATGTGTACTATGGGGGCAGGTGAGACGATGGCAGGGAAGTCCCCCTACATTACTGGGAACCATATTTAAGTGGGATAATGTTTCAAAGCTTATAGTCTCTCAAAGCAACACATCGCATGTGGAGACGCTCATCTGGTCACAGGTCAGCAGCCAAAGCGCTTAGCGACAGTTCCCGCTGCTGTGAACAAACAACTGAACAGAAGGAACAAGGATGTAGTCTGAGAAATTAAATTAAGTGTTAAATTAATTAAATTATTGTGTCACACAAGAGGAAGAAGAAGGGTGTCAATGTGAATCCAACATGTGACCATCATGAGTCGCATCGACTCGCTACCGGGCAGAGTCGGTGGTCACGCCGGTCTGGGCTCCGCCCCCAGCCCCTCCCACCCCGGCAAAAGGTGACGGACAGGGGTATCCATACCCGTTATAAAATAATATCTACCAGTGGATGTTGAAATCATATAGATCAATGTTTAATAAAAACATTGATTTCATCAGCACCGAGGGTTGTTCATCCGACACATTCGACACAGTTTGTTTCTCAATTTTAAGCATTTTGTGAAGAACTCGTTCAAATGTCAACAATAAGCAAATGCATTTTTGGACCAATATCAAATGGATTTTGAAGTGTAACAGTCCTGAGGGGTTCTAGTCGTCGTCACCCTACTCGAGCACCCGGATCAGCTCCAGGTTGATGCGTCCCCTCTGCGTGTCCACATTGAGGACCCGGACCTCCACCCGCTCCCCGATGGCCAGCCCTAAGCCACTGCGTCGGCGCTGGTGGGCGGGCAGCTTGTCCGCGGTGATTTTGCTCTTGTGGATGAGGCCGTCGCGGCCCACACCGATGTCTACAAAGGCCCCGAACAGAGCCGTGTTGTCCACCCGGCCCGTCAGCACCATGCCCACCTGCAGGTCGCTCATAGACACAATGTTCCGTTTGAAGTCGGGCTGCCCAAAGTCTAAGGAGGGGAAGGAGGGAGGGATGGAGAGAGAGAGAGAGAGAGAGAGAGATAGGATATCGATTAGATTGAAGAACGTGCAGGTGGCTAGACCGAAGAGAGAGAGAGAGAGAGAGAGAGAGAGAGAGATGACAGAGACCAGAAGAATGGAAGAGGGGGGTTTGGGAGGTAGACAGGACCAAATGTGTGTGAGGAGACAGAAGGGGAAAAAGGTTAAAGGCGAAACAGAAATGACGAACAGATATCACGTTTCGAGCGGTAACTCAATATTTTGCGTCAGCATACTTCCACATTCCTCCACATTAGATTCCACCCCACTTTCCATTCGGCCTGTTTCCCCTCGCTGCAGCATTCATGTCAACAAGGATGGCTCGTGCTCCAGGAAATAGTCGGGTCCAATTATCCTCCCCGCAGCACTGATTTCATGCGGTAGCCTCGGCCCATCTGTTTACTCAGCTGAGCACTGGCTAGCAGGCCATGGATAGTGTGCTGCAACCCAATAGGGCCAACCTGGGAATGAACCTTGAAGCTGCGTTCCTTAATTTGAAGAAGAGTGGCCACAGCCCTACAGCCTAACAGACGAGTCAGTCACAGCGTTACGTATTAAGTGTTACACAGGACTCAAAGCGTCTCCAAGACAAGCGTCCAAGCGTCTCCAAGACAAAGGAGATCATTGTAGACTACAGAAGGGGGGAGGGGGGCGGGCGCACACCCCCCAATCACCATCAACGGCACAGTGGTGGAAAGGGTGGGCAGCTTCAAGTACCTGGGAGTCAATATCCACCAGGACCTGACATGGGCCGGCCACACCGCCACTGTTGTCAAAAAGGCCCAACAGCGACTACACGGACTCAGACGCCTGAAGAAATTCGGGCTAAGGCCAAAAATCCTCAGGGACTTCTACAGAGGCACCATTGAAAGCCTGCTGACTGGCTGCTTCACCACCTGGTACGGGAACTGCACCACCATGGACCGCAGGGCGCTAAGAAGGGTGAGGCGCGCGGCCCAGCACGTAACAGGATGTGAGCTGCCAGAACTGCAAGATCTGCACAACCAGCGGTGCCTCAGGAGGTCCATGAAGATCATCAAGGACACAAACCACCCCCACAACAGTCTGTTCTCCCTGTTACCCTCAGGGAGGAGATACAGGGTCCCAAGAGCACGCACAAATCGCTTGAGGGACAGTTTCTTCTCGCAGGCCACGAGACTCCTTAACATATACAAATAGTGTAGTAGCCGTACTGTACCGCACTGCAGCTGCTACCATCACGTGTGACTAATGTTCAATAGTATGTTTAATTAGGTATATGCTATTTGCACCTAACAGAATGTTATTATGTTTAATTATGTTTAAAGTATGTTCATGCCATTTGCACATATGTGCAGTGAATACGCCACTGTCTGTGGCGTGTCTTACTGCTTTATTGCTTGTTGCCTCTTGTTTTTACTTATTTATTTTTTATTTTTTGCACTATGTTGTAACGGAGTCTACAGCACAAGAATTTCACACGTGATACTTGTACTACGGAGTGACAATAAAAATCTTGAATCTTGAAGCTGGTCCTTGACTCATACAGTCACAGCGTTACATATTAAGTGTTACACAGGACTCAAAGCATTAGTGGAGCCTTCTCATGACAACACTTCCTGTTTGGCCCCAAGTCAGTGTTTTTTTTTTGCCCTGCCCAAGTCTGGCCCAACATATGAGATCCTTCTTCTTCTTGGCTTTGAGCTTCTCCTGCTTGGATTTCATACAGACACTTGTTCTGACCAGAGCAGAAGAAGAGAAGCTTGTTCTGACCAGAGCAGAAGAAGAGAAGGAAACAAGGGAAAGAGAAATGTGACCAAGGCTAAATGTACATGATGTGAGGTGGGCAAAAGTGTTGAAAACCTTACAGTTTGTGTGATTGTGTGTATGAGATTCTTTAAAGAGAAAAGCATGTGTGTGTGTGTGTGTGTGTGTGTGTGTGTGTGTGTGTGTGTGTGTGTGTGTGTGTGTGTGTGTGTGTGTGTGTGTGTGTGTGTGTGTGTGTGTGTGTGTGTGTGTGTGTGTGTTGCTCTCCCCTGTGTTTTACAGTCGAGACAGATTCTCTGTCCGACAACACACAGTCTGCTAGAGCCATCACAGCATGTTAGAAATATAGTGGTGGTGTTGCTGGGCTGTAGGGACGCAGCCACAACACTGTCACATCCTATCATGTGACCAAGACAGTGCCTATTGCAATCCAGCCCTGTGTGTGTGTGTGTGTGTGTGTGTGTGTGTGTGTGTGTGTGTGTGTGTGTGTGTGTTGGCTAACCAGGTGCACACCGCCGAGAACAAGTGCACATTTGGAGCCAGTAGGGAACTGTAAAGGGCACTACGCAGTAGGGCTGTGAATCTTCACTGGCCTCACGATTCCATTACGATTCATCTGTCAACGATTCGATTCGATTCCACGATGCATCTCGATACAGCTCAAAGTATCGCAGCTCCAAGTATCAAATCCTCAATTTTCTGTACTATTATTGCACATGGCTACTTTTTCATCAATTAATACAAGCAGTCAGATAAATATCAAGTCCCTTTTTTACTTAGAAAGTGCTTTAAAATCTGAATGTCAACAGAAATGTAAACATAAACGATTTAACGATTCATCTGTCAGCGATTCGATTCGATTCACACATCCGCATCGCGATGCATCGATTATACGATTAAGTTTGACACTCCTACTACGCAGGGACGAGGACAGATTGACAGCAGTTACTGTAACTTGCGCGTTGCAGATACAGTAAGTGTGCTCTATGAAATTCCATATGATTAAACACACTGATAGTTGTGTGTTCAGTGTGACAGGGGGTTCCCCACAGAGATCTAGTTGTGTGTTCAGTGTGACAGGGGGTTTCCCACAGAGATCTAGTTGTGTGTTCAGTGTGACAGGGGGTTCCCCACAGAGATCTAGTTGTGTGTTCAGTGTGACAGGGGGTTCCCCACAGAGATCTAGTTGTGTGTTCAGTGTGACAGGGGGTTTCCCCACAGAGATCTAGTTGTGTGTTCAGTGTGACAGGGGGTTCCCCACAGAGATCTAGTTGTGTGTTCAGTGTGACAGGGGGTTCCCCACAGAGATCTAGTTGTGTGTTCAGTGTGACAGGGGGTTCCCCACAGAGATCTAGTTGTGTGTTCAGTGTGACAGGGGGTTCCCCACAGAGATCTACTGATTGACGCTGATATCGAGGCGGTTTTACATCGATTTGAAATCTGAATGGCACTGCTTTGAAGGCATTTATTCAAGGAGGAGATGGGTATTTTTCTGTTCTCCCAACAGGATTAACTACCGTTAGATTCAGGCCGATACGTTGCTTTCTAGTGATTGGTTAAGGATACGTTGCTCTCTAGTGATTGGTTAAGGACAATGGAATTCCCCTGGGGGGATTTCCCTCATATAAATGGCTGAGAGGTCAACCTCAGACTAGAAGATGGAAATACAAGCTGGTGAGAATGTGTGCGTGATTTGGTCTTTCCTTCCCTACATCTTCTACAGATGTGTTCGTCCACAGTTGAAGTCATGGAGCTGCTTCTCTACCTTCTGAGCGAGGAGATCGATTCACGCGAGAGCAAAGGTGAGCCCTTACAGAGTGGACACCAAAACAGGGGCGTGGCTGTAGCGGTGTGGGAGGAGTCTTACTTTGTCGCATGTCAAAGCCGGGGGGCTGTGTGAGGCCGTCTATGATGAGGGTGAGGGTCTCGGGGTTGGTGTCTAGGCTCCTGGCCAGCTCCTCCACACTGCTGGTCCGGACCTTGCTCTCCACACACTGCCGCAGCCCTGCACTCCCGATCTGCTGGACACTACCGCCCACCAGGGAGAGGAATCTGGAGAGCGGAGGAGGGATTTACGTCAAATATAAAATGTATTTTATATATAAAATACCGTTCAGAACATCCAAAAACAGCAAATAAACAAAACAAAAAATATCACACTAAAACATTCTGTGTGTGTGTGTGCAGGAATATGCACGCGCAGGTCTGTGTGGTTTGCGTGTGACAAAGTGTTTATAAATTAGTTTTAATAGCGCTCCCAGCAGGGCCACCACACGTGTGCCAGGTCCCTCACTGACCTAATGAGAGAGGCCCGGGGCTAAGAGAGAGAGAGAGAGAGAGGGGGGGGGGGGAGGGGGGAGGGAGAGAGAGAGGGAGGGAGGACGAGAGAGAGATGGAAGGAGAGAGGAGAAGTGACGAGAATGAGTGAGAAAAGTAAAAAGAGCTGTGGTGAAAATCTGAGAAAGTAAAGTAGGTAAAAGATGAAAACGGCAAAGGTTTTAGAGCAGGGAGGGATTGAGGATGGGCTAGGGCAGAGCCGTGTAGATAGACGAGTCCCCACATCTCCATTCACTCCAATGGACCAGATTTTTTACTCTCAAGAGTTCCAGGAAGTAAGGTCCTGGATTAAGCAGCATTGTCGAGTTGCAGCAAAATGGACAGTTTGTGAAAGTTGAAAAATGGAAAAGTTGGAAAGTTTTATTTATTTATTT
>NC_139647.1:16026624-16029124 GCF_964638095.1 Poromitra crassiceps
AAATGGCGTTCGAGAGGTCACAGTGACCTTGACCTTTGACCTTGGACCACCAAAATCTAATCAGATCATCCTTGGGCCTAAGTGAATGTTTAAGGCGAATCTGATGAAATTCCATCAAGGCGTTCCTCAGATATCGCGTTAACAAGCTTGAAAATGGCGTTCGAGAGGTCACAGTGACCTTGAACTTTGACCTTGGACCACCAAAATCTAATCAGATCATCCTTGGGCCTAAGTGAATGTTTAAGGCGAATCTGATGAAATTCCATCAAGGCGTTCCTCAGATATGGCGTTAACAAACATCCGTACGGACAACCCGGATCCATAATGCCTTCGGCCTGGCTTCGCCGGCGGAGGCATAATAAATGTTGTAGAGGGATTGTACCTACAATGTAAAGGTATATAATTTGAACAGAATAATCTAATTTCGAGGCTATACTCTGCCCCCCTCGTTTCATTTGTGGTGAACTGACTACTGGGAAATGTTTTTGATGGTGCACGGTTGCTCTTACCCAGTGACACCCTGCGTCACATTCACACAGTTCCACACATTCACCTGGGAGCTAAGCTGCCCAGTACAACCACAGTCATCTACTGCTAGCCACTTAGCAGCTCCAAAGGAGCAGCTGAGCATCTTGCTCAAGGGCAGTAGTTGGGATTTTAACTGGTGACCTTTCATTCACAAGCCCATGGGCCACTTCTCTGGCATCTAGGCTCTGAAAAGATAGTAAGCGCACTACTCCAGTGGGGCACTACCTCAGGGTGGCTTAGGCCGTGTTCACACCGAGATATTTATTTTTTGCTCTGTCGCTCGATTCAACCCTTTGGAATCGCTCTGCCGCTGTGTTTAAATCGCTCGTCAACAGGCACACGAATTGACGCACATCATTCTGGCTCTTATATGGATGACAAATAACAGATTGTTGTTGTTGTAATGTTTACATAAACAGGAAATAAAGCTCTCAAAAATATATTTCCTTGTCATCCATATAAGAGCCAGAATGATTTTGGAATGATTACCTGATCAAAATGTGGCAATAAACTTATAAATTTCAGCAAAGCCAAAGCCAATAAAGGCATAATTCTAACACAAAAAGCATTAACATTTCAGCATCTAAATAGACACGCCTTGTTTGGGCATGAGCTCATTGAGTAAATAGACAATTTTTTTTTTATTTTTTTTTTTTATATTAACTGATAGACCGACAGCAATAACCGAACAACGACGTTAGCGACGGTTAATCGATTAACGGTTAACCGTTGACATCCCTAGTACAGACTTCACTTCATGTCAGCTTGTCAATCAGCTGTCAATGTGGTTTGTTGCCACACAATAAACCAGCGGTTTGTTCCAAGCCAGTGTGATCCTTGACTCACTCTCTGATGCCAGCGTAATTTCACTCAAGTTGGGATATTTCATCTCGGGCGACGAGCGTATTTTCGCCCTATCGCTCTGTCTCTGTCGCTCAGACGCCCAACGATTTTTCTCCCGGGCGAATATACGCTCAATCGCTCGTTTGCATTGAGTTTGTATGTAAACTCGATGCCAGCGAAAAACTTGAATAGGTCGGTGTGAACGCAGCTTTAGCGATTAGTGTCCTTGAGTTAGACCGTGAGGAGGCGAGTAAAAACTACATTTCCCAACAGGGATCAATAAAATATCACACATTGACGTGCTGATTTTTCGTGTGTGCCATCAAATCAATTGAGAATGAGTGAAGGGGGTTATCAATATTTATACCCTCATATCACATGTAATCCATTTCCTTCAGAGCCCTTTCTGCGTGTGTGTGTGTGTGTGTGTGTGTGTGTGTGTGCGTGCGTGCGTGCATGCGTGCGTGTGTGTGTGTGTGTGTGTGTGCCTGCGTGTGTGAGCGTGCTCACGTACCTCTGTGCCACATGGTAGGACTCGGGGTGTATGCAGGTCTGGTCCAGTGGGTTGGGTGAGGATGGTACATTAGCAGCACTAGCCTTCCCCTTGCCTTTCTTCACTACTGGTTTCTCTGGCACTGCTGGTCCCGGGTGTGCTGACGATCTGACACTGTTTACACAAGGAAGGAAAGGCATCATAAATGTATGAGAAAATCATAGTTCTAGAAACTCTTCATTTATAATTAATACTATTACTATTCCACCCCACCCCTTTGTTTTTGTTACTGTACCTCTAAGCTGGCCCCGTCTCTCAGGTATACACCATTCAAAGTGTGTTATGAACTAGTGTACTGAGAAATGGGCGAGAATCAATATTAAATTGAATATTGGGCCCAACCCAACACAAGCAGTATGACAAGAGATGCTCTCATATGTAAACTACTAACAACACATACGTATCCAACTGAATAGATGATCAACAATATTTACAAGTTTTTGCAAGAATTGCAAGTAAAAAAATGGACTGAAACACACTGCACAGGGGCGGCTGAGTGATGCCTCTCTTTAAAGTGGAAATTAGTTCACCAGCAACACATTGTCGTTCTGAGCTTTTAAAGTTTCTTTCTGCTGA
>NC_139647.1:16034124-16044124 GCF_964638095.1 Poromitra crassiceps
CATTGTGCGCCAGTAGTAACTACAAGTGGACCTTATCTACAGTCTGTGCTCTCAGTGGAGGGAGGGGAGCTATGCTGGGTGTAACCTAGTGATCTGTGATCAGACCTCTCTGGATTAGACAAGCTGACTGTAGCTAAACCTGGGTGTGTTCTGTTGTAACTGTGATCTCTGTAAATGTGTTTATAAGACAGTTAAAACTCCGATCGCATCTACTGTATGCTAACGAGACAGCATCATTAGCTGACCTAGGACAGATCAGCAGGGGAATATTGCAGTCAAAGGGGCTTGAGCAGAGGTAAATCCCCCTCCCCCCACAGAAAACTGACTGGATGCTGATGCTCCACAGCACGGCGCTCCGTGCCGCGCTGGACCGCTACCGCGCAGCCTGATCCGTTGGCATGGGCGCCGTTCCGCAACTGGGTGCCCCTAGGCAACCACGGCGCCTTACGGTGCTCTTATACTCGAGCAAAGCTCCGTGGGGTGGGGCCCCGCGAGTCTCCGTGCAGACCTCGCGCTGGGGCAGATGCCATTATACTCAGAAAGTGATCAGCATGTATTGTACAATGGTGAGAACAGCCCGTGAAAAGTGGCAATGAAACTCTGTGCAGTACTGAGTGCGCTTTCATTCTCAAACGACCGCACATCAGCACATGAAGGAATCAAATCACCAAACTTGTTTTTACTGAAAGCCGTTTTACTTCTCAGCCCTGATAGCCTACTCTGTGCTGCTTTTAATCTCTCTCAATAATGCTCTCAACACAACACATTTACTTGGTGAAATGACTAAAAACGAACAGTTGCAAATCAAAGTTTATAGCCTACCACATGGGTCAAGAAATGTGGCGAAAACACAGCTCAGTGTTCAGGGTTCAGTGGCTTGAAAGCGGACATGTTTGGAGAGAAGCCGTGCGCTGCTCGCGCTGTTAGAAAAAAAATCATGCACAAGGCGAGCGCCCGACGGAGCTAGCGAATAACCACGCCCAACAAGTTTACGTCATTTGACGCGCCCGGCCCTCGCTCCACCCATGCGCCCTTCACGGCAGGGTGAGCATAATTCAGCCTTTAGGTGCCCGCCTATAAGGCCTATGCCTTTAGCCAGCCCAGTTTATGGCATTTTTGAGTAGAACTATTCATATAGTGTAGTGTATGTCCACACTGTATATCGTGCTCTCCTGCAGTGTAGCAGTGCTCCCCATGCAGACGGAGAGCCTGGCCTGGGCCTCAGGGCCCCAAAGCAAGGAGTCCAGCTGGACACTGATACCTCAGCAGCTGGTCCAGGATTAGCTGACACTCTAAACTCGACTACTGTACGGTTCTGTGTGTGTGTGTGTGTGTGTGTGTGTCTGTGGGTGTGTGTGTGTGTGTGTGTGCGTGTGTGTGTGTGTGTGTGTGTTGTGTGTGTGTGTGTGTGTGTGTTGTGTGTGTGTGTGTCTGTGTGTGACTATTCCCCTAGGTTAAACAAGTAAACATCCCTGTCTCTGTGGATGTAACACCAGAAAGGTGATGGGTTATAGTGGTGTACTGTCTGTGTGTGTGTGTGTGTGTGTGTGTGTGTGTGTGTGTGTGTGTGTGTGTGTGCGTGTGCGTGTGTGTGGGTGTGGGTGTGTGTGTGTGTGTGCGTGTGTGTGTGTGTGTGGGTGTCTGTGTGTGTGTGTGTGTGTGTGTGTGTGTGTGTGTGTGTGTGTGTGTGTGTGTGTGTGTGTGTGTGTGTG
Source organism: Poromitra crassiceps (assembly GCF_964638095.1). Classification (NCBI taxonomy): domain Eukaryota; kingdom Metazoa; phylum Chordata; class Actinopteri; order Beryciformes; family Melamphaidae; genus Poromitra; species Poromitra crassiceps. The sequence continues at coordinate 16,035,837 of NC_139647.1, forward strand.
TGTGTGTGTGTGTGCGTTGTGGGTGAATGTGACCAAGTTTGGCCTGGTTTGTACTGTAACATGATCGAGCACTGAACAAACACTGGCTTGTAAACAGATAACGCCGTTGAACGCTCCTCTCTCTGTCAGCAATAACAGGAGAGAGAGGGAGAGAGAGAGAGACAGAGGGGGGGATGAAGGAGGGAGGGAGAGAGAGAGAGAGGGGGATGAAGGAGGGAGAGAGAGAGAGGGAGGGATGAAGGAGGGAGAGAGAGAGAGAGAGAGAGAGAGAGAGGGACGGATGAAGGAGGGAGAGGACGCATGGGAGTCATGTCAATACAACAAACCTGTTCAGTCATGTCTAAATGAAGCAGCTAAATGGACACGTGGACGTGGAAAACTTAAAATTGTGTGGGTTCATCATCTCACTCAAGTGCATCCTTAACCCATTGATACCTGATGCAAAGCGGACATTTTTTCGGGTGGCCATATTTTCAAAGCGGACATTTTTCCGGGTCACACGGTTTGCGGTCTTTTTTATTTTATTTTTTTACCTTTATTTATACAGGGGGAGTGTCACTGAGAGCAATGCTCTCTTTTTCAGGAGCGCCCTGTTCACATTCACACACACACATTCACACCTGGAAGCTGACCAGTACAACCACAGTCTGATCTGCTGGCCACTGAGCAGCTCCACTGGAGCAGTTGGGGTTAAGGGCCTTGCTCAAGGGCACCTCAGTGGTGGTAATGAGGGAGGGACAAGCGCTGCCTTTTCACTTTCCCCACCCAGATTTATCCTGCCGGTCCCGGGGATTGAACCGACGACCTTCCGGTCACAAGCTCGCTTCTCTAACCATTGGGCCACCACTCCCCCAAAAGGGGAGTGGAGTCCCTTCTTAAAAGGGATACACACACAAATGAGGGATATACATGCAAATGCTGCATCAGGTATCAATGGGTTAAGCGAAGTGACCAGCCTATGTTGCCTGTTATGGCTGTTGAAAATAATCATAATAATTATGATGAGAAGGGAACGCATGCCTGACCTCAAAAAGGGGTCAATCATATTATTACTCATATTATCCACGTTGCTAAAATGTTGAGGGGGCAGAGAGCAGGGAAGCTGTGTCAACAACTGATGGCTAAAGTGATGCATTTTAATAGTTTGTGTTATTTTGGGGCATTTTATGTAAACAGTTCTGAAAACCATTGCACACTGATGACTCAGTGTTGTTGCAGATGCATGGAACAAAATCAGAGACATATTCTGAACACTGTCAAGATGAACTGGACAAAAATCTAGCCAAAATAATTAATAAAAAAATTCCTAACGACAAACTCAAGGGTGTAAGTGCATCAACAAATTTTTTTTAAAGCAAGATAAATTGAGGAGTGGACCGTTTCAGTCCGTGCTCCCATCAGTGATCTCAGTGTCAGTGTGGGTAATGTGTGTGAGCTTTTTTTTTTATAAGCATCTGACATAAAAGAACAGCAAATACCATCTGAGTAATGGATGTTGTACTGTAACAGGTAACATGAAAAAGGCAAGTTCCTATCAAAACGGATCAAAATTACGGTTTGAATCGATTGCTCAAAATTGTTGACGGTCGTTGCAAAATGCTTAGCCAGCTCGTCCTGCAACCGCTACTCTGCAACTTTACTCGGGTTGCGAGAAAAGTCAGTTGCAGGGTCAACTTAGAAGATGTTCAACATTTTGTCGTACTCATATTTCATAACATTTTTGGCATGAACTTTCAAATGTAGTCCAGCACCGCTTGGGAAATACTTTTCAGCTGCTTGGAATAAAGCCTTAGAAAAACGATATGAAATACAATGTGATGCAGATAGTGAATCGTGAAAATATTGTAATTATTTTGTAATAAATACTTTTTTGTGTGGGTCAGAGAGTGAGATGTTCTACGGTCTGTCGTGATTCTGAATGCAGCTGAACCGCTCGGGTAAGTGAGGATTCTAAGAAACGTCAATGGGAAAATGAATGGGGAATTCCCTTCCTTAGGCCCCAGATGGCGAGACGTTGGCACTCTATAGTCCACCTATACATTTAAGTATAGCTTGAGAGAAAGAGAAAAAGAAACGGGAACAGTGTGAGAATGAGTGAGCTGGAAAAGAAAGCACAGTGCCCCTGGTGATTCCCCAGTGAACTGCAGCCTGACTCTCAGTGGGAATATTGAGTGGAGCGTTAGCCCGGGGCATTTGTGAAACAGTAAAAATAACTTTCCTAAACAATAATCAGATCCCATGACACCACGACTGAAAGATTTATGATTTCCGATGAGTGGATATGACACGAGAGAGAGAGAGAGAGACACAGAGGGAGAGCGAGAGAGAGAGAGGAAATCACCTGTAATGTCACACCTGAGAAGACTGTTTTCACATGAGAATTGTGGAGGTGTGTGAGTTTGAACCAGCAGTAAAAGCCCAGTAAATGTGTTCTCACATTCCGGCTGTAACCTTATAGAGGTGGGACCAACACGAGAGGACCTGGGGCCCTGTAAACAGGTGACACACACACACACACACACATGCGCACGCACACACATGCGCACACTCACACACACAAATCTCCATTGGGGGTGGAACATTCATGCGATTAATGTTGCATGTTTATCCATATTTATGATTTTATCATGATGATGATGATTCACTACAAGGCGATTTTCTACGACAGCTTCATTCAACTAACCTTCCAGGCCAGCTGGACTCTCGCGAGATCTTGATCAGATTGATCGATCGACTCAGGTTTTGATGAAAATAATGGATCAAATGACGAATGACCAAATTATCAAATTATTGTTTATTTTCAACTCGGAGCAATCGTCAGGCATCAGAAGACTTTGATTATACCACACAAGCTTCACGGAGTCATTTTATGAACTACTTTTTGAAGTAGAACGTGCGGCTCCCCATTCACTGGAAGAAACTCCAGGTGAGTTGTATGAAGAAAAGACACTCACCCAAGTTTGTACTGGCATGAGATTGAGTAGATAATGACTTTTTATATTTTTTAAATATTTGTTACAAAAATATTTGAATTAATTTAATTTAAATTTTTATATTTGGCTGAACTATTCCTTAAAGCCAAAACATAGCTCTGCAAAACAGGCAAAAAAAAAAGCAAAAAAAATAGCACTCAGGGCAGCTAATCTAATCTGAGTAACCTAAGATAAACAACCTAAGTATCTTCATACTCACTCATCACATAAAAGCTGCAAAACTGAGCTATGTATCAATAAATCACATAGACGTTTTATATGGTGGTGAACATTCACATTTCACTTCAAAGAGGGTTCTGGCAAAAGAGCTTAGTTGTAATAGAGTAACCAAGCAGAATGTGACATCAGATTTAGCCTCAGTCCACCGGCTCCTGGGGCCAAGGCCAGATTCCAAGCCAGATGTGAAGAGCGACTTATATTGATTGGTGTGAATAGATGTTCTGAGTTGGTCCTGAAACAGCTCTTAGCTGTAGACAGAACTGAAACCCAAAGCCTTGTGGCATGGATTCGTAATAATAGCTCTCTGGCCTAAAATAAGACTTCTGGAAGACGTCTCTCCATCCCGCACACAATCAAAATGTGCAGTCCTGCCTGCAAACATATGGCAAATATACACGCATACTTGTGCAACAGACACACACACACACACACACACACACACACACACACACACACACACACACACACACACACACACACACACACAGGCTCAGGTTTGGAACAGCACAACTGTTTCATAAGTCATCAATCACCTATATCCTAGGAACCACAGATCCAAGGCACCAGGGGGGGCTATTAACAGCTGCACATGGATGGATGGATGGATGAAAGAAAGAAAGAAAGAAAGAAAGAAAGAAAGAAAGAAAGAAAGAAAGAAAGAAAGAAAGAAAGAAAGACAGTAGAGCTGCAACGATTAATCGATTAGTCGATCGACAGAAAATGAATCGACTAAAACTATTTTGATAATCGATTAATCGTTTTGAGTACAATTTTAAAAGAAAAGGTCTAAATTCTCTGATTCCAGCTTCGTAAATGTGAATATTTTCTGGTCTCTTTACTCCTGTATGACAGTAAACTGATATTATCTTTGAGTCGTGGACAAAACAAGACATTCGAGGGCGTCATCTTGGGCTTTGGGAAACCCTGATCGTCATTTGTGACCATTTTCTGACATTTTATAGACCCAAACAACTCATCGATTAATCGAGAAAATAATCGACAGATTAATCGATTATGAAAATAATTAGTTATTAGTTGCAGCCCTAAAAGAAAGAAAGAGAGTTCCATTTGAGAGGCCAGTGTTACTTTGTTCCTGAGAGTGAGGAACTGGAGAGAGAGAGAGAGAGAGAGAGAGAGAGAGAGAGAGAGAGAGAGAGAGAGAGAGAGAGAGAGAGAGAGGCACGGATGAAGAGAAACTCAAAACAGAGAGAGAGAGAAAACAGGGGAAAAAAATCAGGTGAAGCAAAGCAATACTGTAAAGCAATATAGTATTACAGAAGTGTGTCTCTGACACCAGTGACACAGTCAGTTACTGTGCTGGCTTTGGACTGGAACACAGTTACAGTTACAGAATACAAGGAAGTTCTGCTCTATTAAACACACACGCACACAGTCCTGTGTGTGTGTGTGTGTGTGTGTGTGTGTGTGTGTGTGTGTGTGTGTGTGCGTGTGTCATGACATCCAGACAGCGGAGGCCCCCACAGCATTCTACTCACTTTACGGAGGCACTGAGTGCACCAATGGAGCATGTCTCCCCATGTCTCTCTCCCTCCCTCCTCTCTCTCTCCTCCCTCCTCCCTCCTCTCTCTCCTCCCCCCCTCCTCTCTCCCTCCCTCCTCTCTCTCTCCTCCCTCCTCCCTCCTCTCTCTCCTCCCCCCCTCCTCTCTCCCTCCCTCCTCTCTCTCTCCTCCCTCCCTCCCTCCTCTCCCCCTCCCTCCCTCCTCTCTCTCTCTCTCTCCTCCCTCCCTCTCTCCCTCCCTCCCCTCTCCCAGTCATCCAGCCAGTGGGTGTTGGAGGTCAGTGTGTGCTCTGCTCTGCTCTGACTCACATCTCATTCTTGCCACACAGACACATAGGACACCTTAAAACTAGCATGTCAGCCATGCTTGTGAGATTGCTTGTTTTGGGGGTTTTCTATCAGCTCTACTCCTCTCCTCCTTTCTTCTCGTCTTCTCTCCTCATCCCCTCCCTCGCTTCTGCCCTTTTCGCACGCGCGCGCGCTGCGCGCGCACACACACACACACACACACACACACACACACACACACACACACACACACACACACCTTGATACCCCCTGAGACGACCTTGACCTAAACTCTAATTCCCTCCACCCTCACACACAAAGTCGACCTCCCTGTTTCAAAAGCACCTCCACTCTTCTCCAGCCATCCTCTGGTCCCCAGAGCCCTCAGCCCCGTACCCTCAGAAACCTCAAAACCATCTCAAAAGCCAACGGACTGGATCCGTATGAAGGTCACATTTGGATTGGCCCGTGGAGAAGCAGCTGAAGCTTAGCCAGCCGACCAAGACGCAAGAACAAAGTGTTTCTGTCTGCACCTAACAGCTCTGACAGGTCTCTTTAACGCGTCTGACTTTACCACATGTCAATCAGAGAGAGAGAGAGACAGAGAGAGAGAGACACAGAGAGAGAGAGAGAGAGAAGACAAACGTGGAGTTATTTCACTATGAGAGCAGCAACAATTGAAAACACACAGTCCACACAACACAGACAGACGTGTCCCCCTTTGTAACAGGAGACATGTCCTCCCCTCCTATAATCCACAAATGGAAAGAATGGAGAGAAAGAGAAAGTGAGAGAAGAAGAGAGGACTGCTCAGGGGCTGAGGTGCTGACTGACGTGTTAGCCACAGTCTGCTCCCTGCAGGAGGCCGCAGGAACTGACAGGCAGCTTATGACTGATGCCTCTCAGTGCGGAAGCATGTCGGAGCCAGCAGGGCGGCGGCGTGGACTCAGAGCCTGAGGGCCAGTGAGTGATGCGAGGCTAACAGCCAGATCGTTAAAAACTAGAGACCGACCGATATATCGGTCCACCGATATTATCGGCCGATATTGGTCGATAACCGATATATCGGTATTGTCCGATATGTTGGCCGATATGCCGATATTTTTTTATTTTGTATTTTTTAGGTCATAGACAACATGTTGTGTATATAAGATTTTTTTTCTTAACACGTTCACTGCCAATGACGTGTTTTTACGTCAAACAAAATCCAACGCTTGACTGCCAATGACGTGTTTTTACGTAAAAAAAATCATTTTTTTTTTTTTGACGGTGGGACGTTGATCTAACCCTTTTACGTCTCCTATACCAATATTGGAGGTATTGAATGTGTATAATCTATTTTACCGACCCACTGAGTGGCGACATGTCTCTCCACAGTAGAAAGAGGCGAGCCAAAACTGGAGGGAAAAGCGCGAGAAAGCCGTTCTCATACAGTAAAATGGATGGCGAAAACGCTTTCACTTTCACGCTGACGGTGGCAACGGTGGGGGGGTCCAAGAATAGACTGGATGCACACTTTGAAACACGCACCATAAATAAGCCCAGAATCGCAAGAGCTTCATCAGAGCTCTCAACCGGACCGCCAAGAAACGAGCGAAACCCATCCAGCGAGCCCCATCCAGACTGCCAGGCAGGAGCCAGGCAGCAGCAACTCGTTTGTCACAGACCCGCTGCAGAGCCAAGGAGGGCGGAGGAGAACGCCCACGGAGGGAGGAGTTGGAAGCAGAGGGGGGTTTCCTGCTGTTATGGAGGAAATTACTGTTCAAAACTATTGTTTAGATGTCTGACGTCTTACTGATGCCAAAAATGAATGGTTAAAGTGACTGTTCTATCGAATTTCACAAAAAGCCGTTTATCTCAGAATAAATTTCCAGACGCTGAAACCATGCTGTATTCAACTGCTAATGCTTACATAACTACTAACTCTACAAACTAACTCTTTTAGACAGAGAAAGCACACATTCTATTAGTTCTTTTGAGATATTGTGTGTTCACAAAATCTTAGCAGAAAAGAATCCTCGGGTCTTGAAAGATGAGCCAGAATCCTCAAAAAAAAACTCTGGCAGAACCTACCAACAGTAAAAAAAAAAACGGCTGGCAGTGAATGTGTTAATTCAAGTTATATTTGTGTTTTTGTACTTCTAGTTATTTATAATTATTAAATCCCCGGTTACCGTTTCATTGCATTGATGTCAGTTTGGACAATAAAGTTGATTGATAAGCTGTAAAATATCCTGCCTACATTACATATCTCAAGTCATGTCAAGTCATATCTTTGTCAAGTGTTTGATAATTGAAGGATCATTGCAAAAGAATTGTGTAATATAATGTGTATATTTAATAAAAGAATATCGGCCGATATATCGATATCGGAATTTCTTTACTCCCCAATATCGGTATCGGCCTCAAGAATCCAGTATCGGTCGGCCTCTATTAAAAACACTGGGATCAAATAGCATTTGGCCTGGTTCTTCATTCTATCCAGACGTTTCTTCTCTCGCCGTCTTGCAAATCAGCCTCATTAAAGATACATTTCTACTCTTTTCATGTGGGGGAGCAACCACCCATTTTGGGGTCCTCACCCATGGTTTAACAAGCAATTAGGCCAGTGTAACGGGTTACGTAAGGCCTTAATGTGAGCAGAATTCAGATTTCTGGTTCACTTCCTGGTTCACTTCATTCTTCTTCAGATCATTTTATTTTGGCCTTTATTGGATCGCACAAAGTCGAGAGAAACAGGACGACGACGTGCAGCAAACGTGTGCCGACAAAGGTGCATCACTGTTACACCACGGAGATCCCAGGATGCCCAGACCCATTCATTCCCAAATACGCTTCCGAAAAGATTCTCGTTAGGAAAACCTGGAGATAATTGTCTTCACCGAGCGCTTAGCACATCATGGCAGGAATATCATTTCTACTTCAGTGACTCATAAACAATGCTCGTCATCATTCCCAACACACAATTTGGTGGTGGCATCGTCCAGTGGTTTTGTTTCACTGAGGAAAGGAAATAATGTTAGCCTGCCAGTAAGCTAGTAAACACAAAAGGGACCACAACAGGTCTTCCTGTGTTTATGATCAGCTTGGCTTTCTGTGTGAACTGAGACGGAGCCTGAGGTTATTTGAAGGTCATTCTCTCCTTGATTGACAGCTTCAATAAGCCCTTTGAGAATTTGTTCTTTAACACATACGAGGTACTGTGTGTGTGTGTGTGTGTGTGTGTGTGTTTGTGTGTGTGTGTGTGAGTGTGTGGAGATACTGCTCGT
>NC_139647.1:16049124-16052348 GCF_964638095.1 Poromitra crassiceps
CTCCCTCTGTCTTGGACTGGCTGTGCACTGTGAATCTTGCTTTACACTGATTTTACTTTTACAAGATGCTCTGTTGACATCATCACTAGCAAATGAGGATTATTTTCGGTGCCCGGTGAGCCGGCTGCTGAATCACTCAGTAGTAAAAGGAATCACATCTCCTGCACCCCACAAGCTTGATGCATTGCTGAGCAACAGCACAGGTCTGTGCTACTCAAGTACTGTATGGACCTCCCTGTCTCTTCCTGCCCTAGGAGGACCTGGTAACTCCACCCGGCATCAGCTCTCCTTCCTCCTGGCCTTCCCATCCCAGCCAGGACAGCAGATCCCCTCCCTATCTCCCACTGGAACCTAAAGATGGACCTCTTCAAGAAACAAATCAAGTTCCCCTGCTCATCTCCTCTCCTCTCCTCTCCTCTCCTCTCCTCTCCTCTCCTCCCCTCTCCCCTCCACTCCCCGCCCCTCCTTTCCTCTCCTCTCCTCTCCTCTCCTCTTCCTCTAGCTGTATTCTACCTGGTTCTTCTTCTTCTAATTGCTTTCCGGCAGACTGGATGCCTTGCGGCACATTGCTGCCTCTCACAGAATATGACACAAATTGCAGCCTCGGGGGTCCGCCCCCTCCTCAAGGAATCCTCCTCTCCTACTCTACCTGCTTCTTTTAAGCGGTGCAACCGCTTCTATAAGTGACTTTGTGTGTAGTCCCCTGAAAAGTCACCTGGGCGAATCCATCTCGTGCTCCATCGTGCTCCTGTGTAGGAGGAGCACGAGATGAGATGAGATCTGATACTGTGATGTCATCAGGCAGTCGTGATGTCACCAACTGTGACGTCACCTGATATTTTTGGGTCTGGATCGAGGCAACAAGGAAGAGGGTGTGTGTGTGTTAAGTGATGTTACTCAACTTGAAAATGATGTCACGCAATTGCTCGACTGTGATGTCATCAGGCCGTTGTGATGTCATCAGCGATGTCACTCGAGCAATTGTCTTCTCAGTTAAAATTGGTGAAGTGGTGTCTGTATGTCTGCACCACTTACTTCAGCACCTGGGTGTGTGTGACCTAAAACATCTCGAGGAATATTGATTGCATCTCTAATTGTGTGGGTGCTGTCCTGAATTCCTATCATTACAGGTTGATGTCAGTCTGGGAACTGAAGCTTCTCCTGCTGTTGCCTCTACCCACACTGTTCTACCATCCTCTTTTGATTCCTGCTTCTCTGTCTCTCAACTCCCTCTGTTTCGACGTGGACCCAAGTATTTTCCATGACCTACTGTATATGTTCTAGTTGAACATGATTGTGTTAATAGCTGGTGTAAATATAGGCAAAGTGAGCTAATGCTTGTCCTGCCTGTCTCTCTCTCTCTCTCTCTCTCTCTCTCTCTCTCTCTCACACACACACACACACACACAGAACAAAAACAACATACTCTGAGCCAATGCTTGTGTCGTGTGGACACGCGCTGAAACACATCTCGGCACACGGACACACACACACCGGTGCGCTCGCTCAAGTAAACACCGTCCAAACACACGTCCAAACATACGTCATGGCCCATCTCCGCTAATTGAATTAGCTGTCACCGTTAGCATCATCTGTTGACACAGGCTTCAGCCAAGTTAGTCTGCTCTCCTGCCCTGCCTGCCTGCCTGCCTGTCGTCTCTCTCTCTCTCTCTCTCTCTTCCTCTCATTACATTATACCTCTCTCGCTCTTTCTGTTCCTCAAGTCCACCTGCTTTCTTTCCTTTTCTTGTTCTTTCACTGGAAAACGAAAAAGACAAGCCTAAACTCCTGAAGACCTCTGTGGGAAAATAAAGTCAAATGAACAGCAGGCCAGAACATACATATCCATGCACTGGATCTTTCTAACGTTGTTGTCCTTCAGTACAGAGGACGACAGCGCACATGTGTATGATCACAAGTTTATGGTTGATGTGTTTTCACACCAGCGGCCTGTGTGCCCCCCGCCCCCGATACACACAGACAAAGGCAGAACCCTCCTGTCTACTCAGCACTTCACTTCAACCTAACTGGAAGCACATGTTCCACTGCCCAGGGACAAGACGCTCACCCACAAGGAACATCTCAAGACCGCCACACGTACACGCCCCAAAACAGACACACACACACACACACACACACACACCCCAAAAGACACACACACGCCCCAACATGCACACACCCCAAAACACATACACACACATGCCCCAAAACAGACACACACCCCAAAACCCACACGCACACACCCCAAAACACATACACACACACGCCCCAAAACAGACACACACCCCAAAACCCACACACACACACCCCAAAAGACACACACACGCCCAAACACACACACACACACCCCAAAACACACACACACACACATGCCCCAAAACACACACACACACGCCCCAAAACACACACACAGACTTACCTGATATGTTCCGATGCCTATGTGTTTAGGGTCAATCTTCACCAGCTCAGCCATTGGGTCTTGAACGCGTCGTCCAATAGACACTGTCAACGACAAACACGCCGTTATTAGAATTCCAAAACATGGAAGACGGGAATAACACACAAAAGAAAGTGTCTCATGAGTATTGTTTTTTTCATAAACTTGCCATCTGAATTAGTTATTGAATATGCAAATCCATATAATTTATAATTACCGAATATGCAAATGCATAGGATTTATAATTACTGGATATGCAAATTGTCTTCATATTCCAGCGACTGGCCTGAGGGCGGGCCAACCCTAATTGTGATTGCCCCGCCCCCACTCATTATTTCTAAAGCTGCCTCCTCTGCACCTGTCACCATGCTTCCTTAGAAACACTGCAGCCACACGGGCCTTACAACAAGCTACTCATTTTAGCAGATGCACACGCACCCCACACACACACACACACGCACGCACCAAACACACACACACCACACACACACACACCACCACACACGCACGCACGAAACACACACACACCACCACACACACACACACACACACACACACACACACACACACACAGTGTGTATTGCTTTTAACGATGGCGTCTGTAAGATTTCAGCCTGCTGCTGCAAATGGAGCCAAATGTCTTTTCCGTGAATGTGTTGGCAGGGCCAACTGACAAGGAGAAAAATGATAAACACACTCATTCACATACACACCAAGATACATGACGTCACATCTCACACACACACACACACACACACACACACACAGACAGACACACACACAGACA
>NC_139647.1:16055048-16062548 GCF_964638095.1 Poromitra crassiceps
GAGAGAGAGAGAGAGAGAGAGAGAGAAGATGTGTGGTCCAGATTGTGCCAGGAGTGTTGTGCTCAGTCCAGGTCGCCCAAAATCAAAAGCCCTAAAAAGCTTGGAGGGACCTCCACATCTGGCTACGACTGGCCCTGACACACACACACACACACACACACACACACACACACACACACACACACACACACATCTCATTAAGTGTAACTATCAGCGAGAGAGAAAGTGAGTGTGATTAGCAGACAGATAGAGAGGCAGCCTGCCAGACAGATAGAGAGGCAGCCTGCCAGACAGATAGAGAGGCAGCCTGCCAGACAGAGCATTAACCAGACAGACACCAGCCAGGTAGTCAGGCTGGCCTATAAAGGCACATTCCCACCGCCTTTGCTTTTCCACTGGGGGTCAAAGTTCCAGAGCTGGTGGAGCGGGGCCGAGCGGGGACCAAAAGGTGACGTGAAAACACTGCAGACTACTGATTGGTCAGAGAGAATGTGCAGACTTTTAGTTTGGCTTTCCTCTCGTGTGTCGGCTATCCCCCAAACTCTCAGATTATTTCCATCAGTCTTTTTGTCTTGCTGTTAGAAATGTGTTTGGTGACCTCGAACGGCTGCACCGTTTCGTCCAATACTAACTAATGGCCCATTTCCACCGCAGGTAGTAGCGCAATCCCGCTCCGCTCGACTCGATAAATGGTCTCATTCCACCACTAAAAACTATCCCAGCCCGGGTTGTATTGGGGTCGAGTCGTGCTACTTTTCGTACCTGCCTCGTCGTGGTTCTATTCTGTGAACCCGGGTTCATACGGTGACGTGAAAACATAGTTGACGACTGATTGGTCAGGCAGAATCGTGTTTACTCTGTCTACTGACTGTCAATGCAATGCTGGCGGCTGCATACCAGTTTAGTGGGCTTACCTTCTCTTCTGTTATGTATATTTCCATCAGTCTTTTGTGTTGCTGCCTTCGCCTCCGGTGAAATAAAAACGTGGCGGGTGTTCAATTGTCTGAGAGAGAAAAAAGTCCGCTGCTCAGGGAGCTCCTGTAGCTGCGCAGGCTGCAGCGCTCCGCTAGGCCGCAGCGGGTGTTTGGTGAAGCCGCGGTCTTGCCTGAGAGGCCGCGGGGTACAGGCTTCACTCTGTTGCGCCTCTCCCGTCCCCGCACAGCGCAGCGCATGCCTGTGAGTTTGACTAACTACAAAGTGATATCCATTCTCCTGGCCGATTGTCACATTTGCCCATGTACACTGTAGGTCATTTAGAGGCACCAGTATTTCATAAACAGTTTAAAAGTTCTGTGGATGGATTTAATTGTAACGTTATGTTATAGCCTACTTCGGCTATAAGCGAAGGACAGATATGCGGTCGCTATGACGACCAGCTGTGGGCGGGGGTGGGTGGGGGCAGATGATCCGCGGTGGAAGCAAAACGTCCATCGGGCCGAAACGATTAGAGCCGAGTGGTGACGAGCTGTGCAGGGCAGTAAAATGTGGTGGAAATGAGCCATAACTGGACGAGTGTAGCTCACTGTATACTGTACGGAGAGTGACGGTAAAGCTATTGTGTATCTTGGTTACGTATGAGCGATATGGCAAATGGGCGAAACTCCCCAAAAAGTTGGTGTCTCCCTTTAAGCCTTAAAGGAAAGGGGACCCCTTAAAGTTTAAGGGGTCCTGGATATGAAGAAGCATACAGATGGTTTCCGCAGAGTGACAATGTCTCTGGGTGTGTGTTATAAGGGCTGTGCAATAAAATCGATACGGCAATATATCGCAATACTTTTTTCCGCAATACTGTATCGATATTTCAGAAGAATATCGTGATATATCGCCATATCGATTTTTGGCACATCCGTGTGTTCAGTGACACAATAAGAATACTTTTTATTTCAGTGCATTCAGTAACACACTCAACACTCTGTAGTTTTGACTAAATTTGTCCACTCAGTTATCAATATAAAGTGATGTACATATTATTACACTACCTGGGTGGTACACAGCGTGTTGTATTTGAGCTTAACATTTTCTGTAAATTACGTAGAGTATTGTAATATATCGCAATATGTATTGTATCGCAATGTATCGTGATACGTATCGTATCGTGAGGTCCTTGCCAATACCCAGCCCTAGTGTGTGTGTGTGAGAGAGAGAGAGAGAGAGAGAGAGAGAAAGAAAGAAAAAGAGAGAGAGAGAGAAAGAAAGAGAGAGAGAGAGAGAGAGAGAGAAAGAGAGAGAGAGAGAGAGAGAGAGAGAGGTGACTACTCGGTCTACCTTGAGGCACTTTCTCCTCCTCCATCTTGTCCTGGGCTCTCTGGCCACATGAAAGGAGGCTGTGGGCCCTTTCGAGCTTATGAGGGAGATTTCCGCTGAAGCCTCCATAAAGTCTGATGGCGACTGGGAGTTTGAGAAGGGCTCTGGTGACACCGCTGCAACGAGAGCGGGATGAAATCATGGCTGCCGAGGAGCATCTGGATATCTGCATACGCCGGGCGGGCAGCGAGAGTGAGTGAGCTCACACTGGGCTTTATGGAGATCCACGCGTCGACAGTACGCGTGAGGAGTTATGTGGATGAAGGAGGATTTTAAAAATAATTGGACACCTCTGTAGTAATCTAGTAAGAGCCAGGCAGTGCCGGGGAAAGATCCTCCACATTGTCCTCCAAGATAAAGTCCTAATCTAACTCAGACACACACTGCACTTTATGATAGTTTTACATCTGTCTAATAATAAACGCAGAGAATATTGTCAGAGAGAAGAGGATATTAAAGTGACCGGACCCAAGAGGAGACGCCACTTCTACAGCACATAATGGAAAATATTGATCATAGCGCTCTTAATATGGACCTGTAGCCCAGCTGTGATATCATCTGCGAGAAACAAGATGTTCAACTACAGACTCTGTGGTCTCTGTCTAGTAGCTACAGTATGTCTCTGTAGTACAGAGAGGCAAAGTGGAACGTCACTTCCTGCTTCAGCACTGTACCAGAGATTTTCATCCGCCATTTATTTTCCCATAGACATTTCGTAAAATGCTTATAAAATAGTTGTACTTTGTCGAACCAAACGGTTCAGCTAACGCTATAATCGGGAGAAACCATAGAACATTTCACTCGGACCAAAACTTAAAAAAACAACATCGAAAAAATATTTTCTTTAAACCTGCATTTTTTTTACGTTTTGGTCCCAGCGAAATGTAATGCGATCTCTCCGGTTTCTAAATATATCTGTACCGTTTGGTTTGAACCAGTAAAACTATTTTTATAAGCATTTTACGAAATGTGTATGGGAAAATAAATGGCGGATGAAAATCTCTGGTACAGTGCTGAAGCAGGAAGTAGGCGGTCACTTTGCCTCTCTATAGACTGTACTAGACAGAGACTACAGAGTCTGTAGTCTCAGATCGGTCGATCTTTGTTCCTACTCTCACCTATGGTCATGAAAGGAGGGTGGCTGCTGGCATCTCCCTTAGGGAGAAGGTGAGAAGCTCGGTCATCCGTGAGGGACTCAGAGTAGAGCCGCTGCTCCTTTACGTAGAAAGGAGCCAGTTGAGGTGGTTGGGGCATCTGGTAAGGAGGCCACCTGGTCGCCTCCGTGTGATGGGAACGAGAAGGTGTTGTAGATAAAGACAGACAGAGAAGGTGTTGTAGATAAAGACAGACAGAGAAGGTGTTGTAGATAAAGACAGACAGAGGGAAGACAACAAGGGAAAGAAAAGACGATGGAGGAAAAGGAATGAACAAAAAAGAGAGTGAGGGCAGCTCAGGCAGGATAAAACAATCAAGAAGGATTAAATGGAGAATTAGGAAAGGAGCCATGACACGTCACATGACACGTCACATGACACGTCACAACGTGATTGGCTTCAACATTTCTCAATTTGCCGTGGACGATGGAAAGAGATGCAGCAGAGAGTCGGGTTTGACTGCATGAACGTCCCCCCCCCCCCCCCACACACACACACACACCTACATCCACACACACACACACACACACACACACACGCACACACACACAGTGCTGAGTTCTCCTAGGATCTGAGATATGATGATGGTCATAACTCATTGCTGAGCCTCCTAGATTTCAGATGTCTGTGTCGCTTTCTCTCCCTCCTTCCCTCCTTCTCTCTCTCTCTCTTTCTGTCTTCATCCTTTCCTCTAAGTCTCACAACTCGCTCCTTCTCCATCCCCCCATCTCTCTCTCTCTCTCTCTCTCTCTCTCTCTCTCGTGTGCCAGCTCCAACCGTCCTCCAGCATTGTTCTCTGGCTGAGAGAGAGAAAAAATAGAGGATGGATCGTCTTACCTTTTCAGGAAGACAAAATACACACACACACACACACCTACACCCTACCCCCCCCCCCCCCCACACACACACACACACACACACACACACAGAACCTAAAACTCCCCCGGAACACTAGGGAAAAAGAGGGAAGCGATGGCAAGAGGGAAGGAGGTGTGTGTGTTTGTGTGTTTGTTTGTGTGTGTGTGTGTGTGTGTGTGTGTGTGTGTGTGTGTGTGTGTGTGGCGGGGTGGTGTTGGTGGAGGACAGAGAGTTCATGTGAAGATAGAACCAAAGCATGGTATTGATCGTGACTCACTGTTGAAATGTAGCTCGTGAAAATTCCCCAGAAACTAGTAATGTAAGGGATTACAATTTCCAAAAAGTTATTACATTACAGTTACTGATTCAAGTAACTTCATGTTACTGCATTACTTTCTCCACCGCTGGCACAGGGCTACAATGAAGTGTGGAGATACTGCAGGTCTGGCTGTGTGAGACAGACTTCTGTGTTGCCAGAACACAATTATTATTATTTTCTTTGTCCTATAGGCAAATAAATAAAAATTATGCCGTTTTTGCTGATTGTGATACTAAACTCTATTAATTCTGTCACTCATCAGATCTGGTGCGCAGAAGTAAAGTTAATATTTGTGTATGTATGAAGGAATGAAGTGAATGAATGAAGTATTTATTTGTCCATTAGGAAAATTCTTCTGTACATCGTCTGTGGTAAAAAAAAAAAAAAAAAAAACAGTATCAGTATCACTTGTGGACCAAGTTGTATCACATTTGTACATAAAATAAATGAATAGAATAAACTACCTAACTAATTATTGATCAATGATATTGCGCTTGTTTGGATGCGACTTCACAATTATTATCCAAGCTGACTATAAAATAAAATTGGACACGGGACAAACATAGCGAAGGATTTTTATTCTAAAACGAGAAAATCACCCTTTGGAAAATGGACCTCCTGGGGTTTCATGCATGAAAGTGCATAAATTCAGTAAGAGCTTTGCACACAAAAGCATTGAGACATAACTGAGCACATTTCCTCTCAGATTTATGAAACGCTCATATAATCTGTGTGCATGTTTCTCGCTGTAACTCAAAACAGCAGTGAATGTGTCTATATGTACTTAATATCCACGGCTTGTCAACACTCACAGCAATAAAAGCTGGTTGAAATGTTCCATAACTGCATGTTGAGCATATAAATTACCGTTGGGTCTCGCCAGCAAAATAGAAAAAGGAATCAACATAATATAAAAATGTAAACAGGCACAGTTTTGTCGACTGTGAAGTTGATCACATCGTTGAGCTACAGACATTTAAAAAGATGACATCATCGGGAGACATTTATTATATTACAAATTAAAGCAAATTGGTCAGAAATAGTAGCAGAAACATCATCAAGGGTGAGAAAAACGGCATGGATTTTAAATAAATGGTCTTGCTCAGTACAATAGGTGGCAGACAGTGAGTATGATTATGATTATGACAAGTTTATTCAGTTCAGAAAAGCCCTCGAGATGAAGCATCTAGTTTTCGAGGGGGTCCTACATGCAACTTACAAGACAAATCACTGAATGATTCCTGCTTTGATGATTAAAAATAATGTATCACAAAACATAGCACATAGATCAACCTATGGCATGTGTGGAAGCACTATTTCAAACCCTAAATATTACTATCAAAAAACTGAATTTACATTTGAACTAATCTAGATCAATTAAGGGTTAATTAGCATAGCTTCTTTCATGTTGTGTTACAGTACCATATCCCACCACACCCTCAATCAGGGGTGGAAAGGCAAAAAAAAAATCACAGTGGTTCGGTTCACATGGTTCGGTATGTTTTCCATACAGCAAAAAACATAGAAATGCCAGAGAAAATTTCTTGATTTTAACTTTTTTTTTTAAACTTATTTACAACAAACACCTTTCGTCATGTTCATCTCAGTTTTAGTTCACCATGATATCCTTGTAGAAGACTTGCCCTGTTCAGCAGTGAAAGATTTGTTTCGGTTTTCGCTTTGCAATGCGTATTGAACCTAAAGCCTGGGTACCTAAACGGTTCGGTACAAATACGCGTTTGTAACACCCCTACCTCAAATGTCTGCAAAAAAATAAATAATAATAATAATAATAGTATTATTAAGATATTAGACAACTTTTTTTTTAACAGAGTACTAAACATCCACTAGTAATTTATTTATAAAGTGGATATGATATTTAAAACCCTGGTCTACAGTCCCTCTTCGTCCAGTGCATGATGTTTGAGGTGAAGTGTGCTGAAACGAGAGTTCGATCCCTGTCCTTCCCTGCCTGTGAGCTATATCTTGGGGATTTCACAGAAAGCTGAGACCTCTCTCTCTCTCTCAAACACACACACACACACACACACACACACACACAGGCGCGCACACACACACACACAGGGTGGATCTTATCATGGCGATCAGGTATGTATGAGAAAAAGGACACACACAGACTCACTTGCCCTCTAGATAAGGAGGTACAAGTTTCCAACTTTCTACTGCAGCCATATCCTGTTACTAATACCCTGCCCTGGGCACACACGCCTACACATGCACACACACACACACACACACACACACACACACACACACACACACACACACACACACACACACACACACACACACACACACACACACACACACACACCAACACACACCCATGCCTACACACATACATACACCAACACCCCCCCCACACACACACACACACACACACACACCTACACCCATGCACACACACACACACACCCACACACACCCACAGTGCCCTGGGGCACAGGAACACCAACTTGCACCATGGCCCCCAATAGTTCAGTTTCTCACCCTTTTCTCTGTCTTTCACCTGACGATCACCTCTTAGCTCACACTCTGACCCTTTTACTACCATTCACACAGACACACAGTCAGGACAACACACACACACACACACACACACACACACACACACACACACACACACACATATACACGCATACTGTATATATATATAGAGAGAGTGCTCATTTGCTCAAAGAATGGAGAGCTCAAAAGCTCAAAAACAGATATACCCGTTTGTATTTATCTTTTTGACTATGTATTCATACTACAATTATTTTATTTGTTTATATATTTATTATAAATCATAATTAAATAATTTTCCCCATATCACTTCATTTTCACATGAATCTGTGTGCGCAA
>NC_139647.1:16067548-16075048 GCF_964638095.1 Poromitra crassiceps
CTCCACCTCTGTGTGTCTACATCTGTCTCAACAGACACCCTGTTCTCCACCTCTGTGTGTTCTACATCTGTCTCAACAGACACCCTGTTCTCCACCTCTGTGTGTTCTACATCTGTCTCAACAGACACCCTGTTCTCCACCTCTGTGTGTTCTACATCTGTCTCAACAGACCTCCTGTTCTCCACCTCTGTGTGTCTACATCTGTCTCAACAGACACCCTGTTCTCCACCTCTGTGTGTTCTACATCTGTCTCAACAGACACCCTGTTCTCCACCTCTGTGTGTCTACATCTGTCTCAACAGACACCCTGTTCTCCACCTCTGTGTGTTCTACATCTGTCTCAACAGACACCCTGTTCTCCACCTCTGTGTGTCTACATCTGTCTCAACAGACACCCTGTTCTCCACCTCTGTGTGTTCTACATCTGTCTCAACAGACATCATGTTCTCCACCTCTGTGTGTTCTACATCTGTCTCAACAGACACCCTGTTCTCCACCTCTGTGTGTCTACATCTGTCTCAACAGACACCCTGTTCTCCACCTCTGTGTGTTCTACATCTGTCTCAACAGACATCATGTTCTCCACCTCTGTGTGTTCTACATCTGTCTCAACAGACACCCTGTTCTCCACCTCTGTGTGTCTACATCTGTCTCAACAGACACCCTGTTCTCCACCTCTGTGTGTCTACATCTGTCTCAACAGACACCCTGTTCTCCACCTCTGTGTGTCTACATCTGTCTCAACAGACACCCTGTTCTCCACCTCTGTGTGTTCTACATCTGTCTCAACAGACACCCTGTTCTCCACCTCTGTGTGTCTACATCTGTCTCAACAGACACCCTGTTCTCCACCTCTGTGTGTCTACATCTGTCTCAACAGACACCCTGTTCTCCACCTCTGTGCATCTACATCTGTCTCAACAGACATCCTGTTCTCCACCTCTGTGTGTTCTACATCTGTCTCAACAGACATCCTGGTCTCCACCTCTGTGTGTTCTACATCTGTCTCAACAGCCATCTCGTTCTATTCTGGCAACATTTCCTCCATCTCTTAGAGAAAAGAGAACGGGTTATGGGCCAAATATTGAAAAGGAAGCAGGGAGAGGTCACATATTTCATATTTGGACAATTTGAACTCAGACGTATTCCCCCCATCCTTCCCATCTCCCTGGAGTTTTCTGGAAGTCCCCCTGTGAAAGCTGAGAAGGGCTGGGTCTCTGGCTCCGGTCAGGGCTTCACTCCCCTGGCCCAGCCCCATCAAAGGCCCTCTGTTTGGGGGTAAAGGAGTCAAATTTCTGGGCCTCCCAGAACCGGGCCGTATGGTGGCAGGGAGAGCAGGGCCCGGAGCTGGGAAGTGCTAAGTGAGTGGGGGCCCGAGCGGGAGCCTGGGGAGCGGGTAGACAGACCGGCCCGACTAATGGCTCCCTCGCTGGGGAGAAGAGGAATGTCTGGTGGGGGAGAGGAGGGGAGACAGGGCCTATATAATGTGTGCATGTGGGGGCAGTGTGTGTGTGTGTGTGTGTGTGTGTGTGTGTGTGTGTACGTTCGCGCAGTGCCCCCATTAGGGAGACCCTGGAGAGAAATACATTCAGCACTTCATTCATTATAGTCCGCAGTCAGCTGTCATCTGTGAACTCACATACACACAGACGCGTGCATACACACACACACACACACACACACACACACACACACACACGTACGTAAACATGCAACAGGCACACACATGAAAGTGGTCCTTCACACAGCAATAACTAAGGCTTGGCATTGATACCGCAGGGTTGGGGGTTCAATTCCCACTGGGGCCATCCAGTGCTAAAACTGCATGGACTCAATGTACTGCGGATGAAAGCATGGAAAGTATTTTTGTGTGTGTTAGAAAGAACACACACTTATTCAAGAGATAATATACACTGGACATACGGTAAAAATATAAATTATATATATTTTTATTTTTATTTTCACCATAAACTACTGCCACTATAAGATAAAATATCTGAGCATTAACTTTGATTTATTAAAGTACCAATAACCCAGTAACCCCTTTTTTACCTGAATATAACAGCTTTTAAATCATTTTGATGGTATAGTGACTTCTAATGGTGCCTCTATCATTCCCATTCTGCGCCTGCTTCCTGCACCGTGTAACCTCAAGGCTCCATCCATGAAGGTTGCCTGGATGTAACTGAATGTAATTTCCTGCTGCAGCTCCTTCACATTAAAAGATTTCCGCTGACAAACTAATTGTATGCTTTTACTGTGAAGAACGTATAGGAAGTGAAATGTGTTTGCTAGCTAGCTTGAAATTTGAGCTAGCGGAAGTCGACACAATATTTGGGGATATTTGGAGCTATTGCTTTCAGCAAATCAGTTGTAAACACTGCAGTAAGAGAGTACAAGCAGAAACCGTAAAACACTGATATCTGAACGTATACAAAGGAACATAAGTAGCTGTACTATAATTACGACTTGTGGCAGCAGAGGGCGCTGTTGCTGCTGCTCAGCAGAAAGTTACACGTTGCGGCTTTAATTCATGTATACAGTAAGGTAACGAACCAATAAGCCTTTTCTCAGGACATTGTTGTGGTGGGGCTTGTGACAGGAAGGTTACCAATTCAAATCCTTACGTAGGCTGGGGAAATTTGGACAAGGAAAGTGAATGAATGATGCTCATATTGGACGTCCCACAACAACTCTCCATATGCCCTAGAGCATTGTTTCCCAAACTGTGGTCCGTGGTCCGCGGGGCTCCGCCTGGTGGTTCGCCAGAGAATTGAAAAAAAAAAAAAAAAATTACAACAGATTTTACATACACATTAACCCTGAGCAGTTGCCGGATTGGGCCGATTTTCGGAAATATCGCGATATTTGGGAAACATCACAATTTTGAACATTTACAGTACTTTCAGAGGCTGCAGCAGGCTCAGTTTTAAAGCCAGAGTGAAGTTTCTGGTATCATATGAAACTAGAAGACCTAAGGAATGGATTTGTACCAACCATGTCATGCTAGCTTGTCAGGAATGTAGCTAAATAACGTTCCAAAGTTAGGCTACATTTTGGCGAGGGATTTTTTTTTTTTCAAAGGGGTCCTCTTTTTTACAGCCTAATGTTGGCAGGTGTGTGTGTGTGTGTGTGTGTGTGTGTGTGTGTGTGTGTGAGTGAGTGTGTGTGTGTCTCAATTTTGAACCAGCCAGTAGCATTATATTGTTATTTAGCCTTTCTGCTGCTATTGCATGGTTAAATCAGCAAATGTCATTTTATGGGGGGGTATACGCAGTGGAAGTGGTCCCTGGGAAATGTGGTTTGGTACATAGTGGTACTTAGTCGGAAAAGTTTGGGAACCCCTGCCCTAGAGCAAGGCACATAATCCTGTCAATGCTCCAGGGGAGTGACTATACTGGCTGCCAGTAACAGACAGTGCTTATACTGGGCAGCTGCCAGGTGTGTGTAAATGTTGAATCTGAAAGCAGCATGTTGTTTAATAAGAGAACCCGCCCTCCCTGGATTAAAGATTAAAAATACATATACATAGTGAAAAGTCCTACAGGATATATATGGCAGGACAGGATGTATTATGTCATCATAGAAGGAGAGAGCTTCCAATGCTTACTTGCCATATGAGAAGTCATAATGATGATGTCATGTAATCTGCTGCTGGCCACATTTCTTTTTTGCTCATTCTATGACGCTCGTCATATATTTGGGAAAAGGGACACACAGAACAGTTCTGGCAGAGAGTCACCGGTCAGACACAGCAGACCGGACAAGCTGCCCACTGTGCACTACACAGGGTGCAGTACACACGCTGCCCACTGTGCAGTACACAGGGTGCAGTACACACGCTGCCCACTGTGCAGTACACAAGCTGCCCACTGTGCACTACACAGGGTGCAGTACACACGCTGCCCACTGTGCAGTACACAGGGTGCAGTACACAAGCTGCCCACTGTGCAGTACACAGTACACAGGGTGCAGTACACAAGCTGCCCACTGTGCACTACACAGGGTGCAGTACACAAGCTGCCCACTGTGCAGTACACAGGGTGCAGTACACAAGCTGCCCACTGTGCAGTACACAGGGTGCAGTACACAAGCTGCCCACTGTGCAGTACACAGGGTGCAGCTGGCACAGCAGACCGGACAAGCTGCCCATGTGCAGGACACAGTACACAGGGTGCAGCTGGCATTCGGAAAAAGCGTTCCCATCGCCCATTTTGTACATAAACTATTTTTCGAAAAAGGCAAAAAAACACCTCAATCAAGCGTAAAAACTTTTTCTGCTAAATTTAGGAAATCATCTTCTTCTAATTTTGCAGTTTCCATCAACCTTTTCTAATATGATACTTTCAAAATGCACGTAAAAATATATTGATGGAAACACACCTACTGTACTGCCACTGCATGAAAGCTACATGCTACATGCTACACACACACACACACACGTGACACGTCACACACACACTCACACACACACACACGACACGTCACACACACACTCTCACACACACACACACACTAGACCTCCATCCCACCCCACTCGGCTCTGCAGAATCCCTGCCTGCTGGCAGACAATGGAGGACGGAAGGCGAGGAGAGGATGGAGAGGAAGATGCTGCTCTCCTGTAAAAATAAACATGTGAAACAAACACCGTACGCGTGGGGCTCGGGTGTCTCTGCTGTGACCACAGCAGGCGGGAGGCGGGGGGCCACTGCAACCTACGGTAACCCCAAATACAATACTTTATGAGTTGGCTGGTCAAATACACACACACACACACACACACACACACACACACACACACACACACACACACACACACACACACACACACACACACACACACACACACACACACACACACACACACACACGTGCGCACACAAGCCAGGGATGTAACGATATGAAATGTCACAGTATGGTACGATACGGTCACGGTATGTTTTCTACCAAAATATCACACTATACGGTATTTCATGGTACTGATTGATTTTTCTTTTCTGATTTCAACCCCGTTTTCTGCAAAATTGTACTTGGCCAACTCCCTGTTAGGGTGTCCTAACTCCCTGTTAGGGTGTCCTAACTCCCTGTTAGGGTGTCCAACTCCCTGTTAGGGTGTCCAAACTCCCTGTCAGGGTGTCCAACTCCCTGTCAGGGTGTCTTAACTCCCTGTCAGGGTGTCCAACTCCCTGCCAGGGTGTCCAACTCCCTGCCAGGGTGTCCAACTCCCTGTCAGGGTGTCCTAACTCCCTGTCAGGGTGTCCAACTCCCTGCCAGGGTGTCCAACTCCCTGTCAGGGTGTCCAACTCCCTGTCAGGGTGTCCAACTTGTCCAACTCCCTGTCAGGGTGTCCAACTCCCTGTCAGGGTGTCCAACTCCCTGTTAGGGTGTCCTGGGCGTTGCTGCAGCACCTCTGCTGATCTGAGGGAAGTTGTAGACTAGCAGATGCTTCCTCTGATACATGTGCAGTCGGTCGGCAGCCGCAGGATTAGCACGTGGGAGGATCATGCTACCCCCCCCCCCCCCCACTTCCCCTCCCACCTGAACAGGTGCACCAACCGACCAGGGTAGTAGGCACTAGTGCAGCGACCACCTAATCGCATACCCTTAATCCAGCCATCTTGCACCAAAATGGTGGAACGAACTCCCCTCTACAATAAGAACGGCCCAATCACTCCCCATTTTCAAAAAACAGTTAAAGGAACACTCCGCCCATTTTCAACCAGCTTTGTATCATTAGAACATCAGTAGTATATCAGAAAACTGTAAACGGTTTTGAAGTCTGTCATTTAATTTGACAGTTATTGAGTGTTAAAGTGTGGACCAGTGACATCACTGGTCCACACTAACTCAAATTAATAACTCATTAACTCAAATCAACTCTCAATAACTGTCAAACTATTCATCATTCATCTAGTTTGACAGTTATTGAGAGTTGATTTGAGTTAATGAGTTATTAATTTGAGTTAGTGTGGACCAGTGATGTCACTGGTCCACACTTTAACACTCAATAACTGTTAAATTAAATGACAGACTTCAAAACAGTTTACAGTTTTCTGATATACTACTGCTGTTCTAATGATACAAAGCTGGTTGAAAATGGGCAGTGTTCCTTTAAAAACCCATCTTTTCAGACTTCATGTTGCCCCCCTGTAAACCCTCTCTAGCTCCTATGCACTTTGATTCTTATGCACTTTTCTTCTCTCTTCTATCTTGCTGTCCTCCTATTCTTCTTATCCGCACCTCTAGTGTCTGTAAATGTGTTTTAATTCTTTGCTGTTGATACATTTGTTTGTTCAAAACTTTTTTATTTCTTTTTTCTTTTTATTGCTGTACTGTGTTATAACCTGGTTGTATGTCGCTTTGGATAAAGGCGTCTGCCAAATATCAATAAAGTAAAGTAAAGTAATCCGGTTTCCCACCCACAGACACAGCCAATCGTGCCTGTATGGAGATGCTCGACCAACACGGGGGCTCGAACCTGCAACCCCCCCGGGCATGTTGATGAATCTACTCCACAGTCTCACAACATGTCACCCATATACTGCTTTTCATATGTCAAAACTAGAGAGACCGACCGATACTGGATTTTTGGGGCCGATAACGATACCGATATTGGGGAGTAAAGAAATTCCGATATCGATATATCTATCAGCCGATATTCTCATATTTTATATACACCTTTTATTACACACATTTTTTTGCAATGATCCCTCAAATATCAAACACTTGACAAAGATATGACTTGACGTGACTTGAGATATGTAATGTAGGCAGGATATTTTACAGTTTAACAATAAACAAATTCAAATACAAAATGATCAGTGCACTGAAACTGTAAACTTCACAGGGGGGAATTTAATAATGATAAATAACTAGAAATCCAAAAACACCAATAGAACAAATATACGGTATACTGTATATTACCTGAGTTAAGAAAAAGGATCAAATATACACAACATGCTGTTTATGACTTTAAAAAATAAAATAAAATAAAATATTGACCGTATCGGCCAACATATCGGTCGGGCTATAGTAAAAACAGTCAGGTTAGATATGTGTTATTAAGGTGTAAACATGTTTTGTACACACACACACACACACACACACACACACACACACACACACACACACACACACACACACACACACACACACACACACACGCAGACACACACAGACACACACACACACACAAACGGGGCAGACCGGGGTAATTTGATCAGTATGCACCCTTGGGGTAGCCACCAACATGAGCGGGAAAAATGACACTGTCAACACAGTTCTGGGAATCCCCACACACAATAGCACGCACACACACACAATAGCACACACACACACACACAATAGCACACACACACACACCATAGCACACACACGCACACCGACATGCGCCAAGACACCCACACATGCATGCAGACGTGGGGTAAACTACACGCAAGTGCAAGTTCTGGTTACACTCGACACATTTGTTGACAGTTTTGCATGTAATGACAACTTCGA
>NC_139647.1:16080048-16100048 GCF_964638095.1 Poromitra crassiceps
GTGTGTGTGTGTGTGTGTGTGTGTGTGTGTGTGTGTGTGCAAGATAGCCCGGTGGTTAGAGACCTTTGCTGTTTTATAATCGCTGCACCGGCCAACATGTCCATCACCAGTGGCCCGAGTGCTGATGGGAGCGACTCAGATGTGAGATTTATGCCCTGTTATTGCTGAGGTGAGCTACATTATTTTTGTGTGTTCAATCCAGCATTGGGTTTTCAATCTAAGCTAGCGCCAATGTAGCTAGCGCCAATGATGGAGAACTAAAGCTAGCTGCAAAGCCAGATTCCACCTAATTAGCATAGACAAATACCTCATGTCTCATTTTACCTACAACATTTAGCATATACAAACAGTCAATGATTGTTCTGACTTACTGTGCGTATGCATATTTAAATGTGTGTGTGTGTAGTAGCTTGTGCACGCACTACACACACACACACACACACACACATACACACACACACACACACACACACACACACACACACACACACACGCATAATACACACTGAGCTGTCAAGGAGGCTGTGAGCTAGTTTGAAGAATGCAAGTGTGGACAGATCATTGCTCACACACACACACACACAGTTTCCAGCGGAGTAGAAAGATCGTTATACAGTTAACTGTGCATTACAAATGGGGTGCCCACCGTCTCTGGAGTATCACATGACCACCCAGAGCTTACATGATTGGCCGGCTGGCAGAACGGCATGGGTATCAGGTTTGCGATTGATTGGGTGGCGCGTGGTGGAACGAAGAGGAAGTGTAGATTCCCAGGAAACCATAGCAAACCATCGGGTTTTTCCACAGGCAGGTGAGGGAGACACACACACACACACACACAGTCTCTCTCTCACACACACACACACACACACACACACACACACACACACACACACACACACACACACACACAGTCTCTCTCTCCCTCTCTCACACACACACACACACACACTAACAAGACAAATCCTGAGCCTACACACACCTCTCTCTCTCTCTCTCTCTCTCTCTGGCCCTGCTTCTCTCTGGCTCACTCGCCCGTGTGTAGATTGAAGGGAGCGCTCACAGCCTGTTTGCTTCTGCATAGATCTTCATTAAGTTTAATTACCTTCTCGGGTTTCACAGGAATGAATCCACATGTGAGAGAGGTGGGGGGCAGATTCTTTTCCTTTCCTCTTTCTGCAGCCATTTGTTTTATCTGCCTGAGAGGTCGGTCTACATTCAACTGAATAAGAGAGAAAGCAGTCTAGGCTATTGGCTATACTTTTCCAGGGCCGGGGAGTCTGATCTCAGACTGAGACTTTTTAACTCTGTATACGTCCCAGACGAGACTTGTGTGTTGCTACGGGCAAAGCATAGAACAGGTCAAAGGTCAAAGTGGGCTGGCTGATGTTGGAAATGTGCTTTGAATAAATAGTGCAGGAGGAAGCGACACGTCTCACAGATAAAGCAAGTGTGACTGCAATGATGTGCACGAGCCAGGATGAAAACACATGTTGCTGTGTTGTAGCCAACCAAAGCTAAAAGCTACCGCCGTTATTCAATTGTCAAGCAAGGCCACCTAGGGGAGCCATTTTTCTATTGCAGTTGAGCTTGGACTTTCTTGTGTGTGTGTGTGTGTGTGTGTGTGTGTGTGTGTGTGTGTGTGTGTGTGTGTGTGTGTGTGTGTGTGTGTGTGTGTTTTACCTCTGCTTTCATTTTTTTTTTTTTATTATATTACATCTTCTCTAATCCCGTCTCCTCCCTTTTCTTGTAGGGACAGATTCTAGGAGTAAAATCACGCTCCCACCACAATTGAATTACAGGTTGAGAGTGTTATATTTATATTGTGAATATTTATCTTGTGGCAATATAATGTGTATAATATGAATTGTGTATGTGGATTTTGTAGCTGTATGATTCTCTCTATATGTATATTGTTTTATATGTATGTATATATATACATTATATATATATACTAAATGTATATATATACTAAATTATATTATATTATTATAAATAATAATGTATATATTATAGTGCTACTTGTCATGACCTAGTAATCATGATGATTGTCCAATGAGTGATGGCACGCATGTTGTAGTGCGACCTGATTGGTCCACGTAGGTCTACCAGCCTAGTGTCCTCTAGAGAGAGAGTGGCGTCAGCGGAGGACCAAAATGTGAGACTCATTAGCCAATGAACAGCCAGGAATGGGTCTCGCGCTACTTTTGCATAAAGCTGATAATGTACAATTTGATTCAAGGGGGGAAAAACCCTTTCAAAGTACAACACAAACGGTCTATTTTGCTGCAGCTCGACAGTGCTGCTTTTTTTACTCAAGAGTTCCAGGACCTTACTTCCTGGAAAAAAAACTGGTCCATTGGAGTGAATGGAGATGTCGGGACTCTTCTATCTACACGGCTCTGTACCAGCCTATTTAACAGGGTCCCTCCTCTTGTCCTGTAAAAAGAATCTGATGAAGGTCTCTGTACCAAAACGTTCTTTTTTTCTTTTCTTTTTGAGTCGTGAGAACTCACTTGACTTAAAATGAAGCTTTGGTGTACATCGCACGAGGCAATCAGCCAGACGATATTTGCCATCATGCTTGGATGGAACCTCTGTGGGAGACAGAAGAATCTCTGGAGGAGAGGAGATGATTTTATTTACCAACAGAGAATCTGAGCCGGGGCCTCTGAAAAAAAAAAGTCTCTTCTTACTCCCCCCTGGGCGAACGATATAGTATACATTTCAATATTAGCTCGAACAACAAGACTGAAATCTGCATATTTCCCCTCTCCGGCTTCGATGAACAATGCGATTTTTTCCTCGGAGGGAAAATAAATTGTTCAATATTTCTCCACTGTTACACAGGAACCCCCCCAAAAAACAGTAGGGCGGCCGGGGAGGGGTATAAACGAAAGCAACTGGAATTAGCCTGGGGGCAAACGGCTAAACAAACCCTTGGTGGAATATTCTTCCCTCTGATAGCGCGCTAGTTTTCTGTGTGGTAGCTCGTCTCAGTGCTCACTGTGTTGGATTCTACTTGCCTAGAGAGATCATCAGACAATGTCCTATCAAAACCACCTCCAGTGGCCACGCCCATATGGCCCTCCACCTCCTGTGGCCACGCCCATATGGCCCTCCACCTCCTGTGGCCACGCCCATACGGCTCTCCACCTCCTGTGGCCACGCCCATATGGCTCTCCACCTCCAGTGGCCACGCCCATACGGCTCTCCACCTCCTGTGGCCACGCCCATATGGCTCTCCACCTCCTGTGGCCACGCCCATACGGCTCTCCACATTACACTGGATCTCTGCGCTGTGGCTGCACTGCTCTATCTAAAAGGCTACAACCTCTATTAGTGCTATGATATGGGGGGGGATTTCACAGGTGTCAAACCCGAGATTAGATTAGCAAGGCTCACTGCATCATGGCCCCTGGGTGGTTATAAAGAGGGAAATCACTGATGGATACAAAAAAATATGTTCCCTAAGTTGTTACTCTGGGCTGTAGCAGTTTACCGTACACTTTCTTCTTCTGCAACCCTCAATGCTTTCGAAATGTGCAACGATGTGTTCAAACAAGACGTGAAATGTATCATCTAACAAAACATGGCCGCCATATTTCTGCATGTAGTAAAGTCTCCGGGCGACGAGGAAAGATCGTCATCCGAGACGATGACTTTGCGAACGAGCAGGGCTCATAGTTTGAGGTCAGGCCGACATGTGACATATTTACGCAAGACATTCACTCTCACTCGCACCCACAATTGGTCCCGACCACAACAATTTACTACCAACCCTGTGAATGGTGATCAAAGTGTGTGTTTCCAGGACTGGAAAGTTCATCTTTACGTTTCCGGGCTTTCTAACACACATCGGAAAAGGTGTTGCTTTGCAAGTTGCTGCTTTGCGTGTACAGTATACGCATTGGTTTGCTTATTTTTCACGTGGCAAAATTGAAGAGAACCAGAATATGAATAAAAGCCCCATCATGGGAGCAGCCATTTCCTTGATTTTTTCAGAGAAAATGAAATACAAAAATTAGCATTCCTACTAAAAAAGTATCACATAATATGGTTGGCTATCGCCATATCTTAACCTTTTTATTGATATAGGGGGAGTCTCACTGAGAGCAATGCTCTCTTTTTCAGGAGCGCCCTGTTCACATTCAAACACACATTCACATTTGGTGAAGCTAACCAGTACAACCACAGTCTGATCTGCTGGCCACTGATCAGCTCCACTGGAGCAGTTGGGGTTAAGGGCCTTGCTCAAGGGCACCTCAGTGGTGGTAACGAGGGAAGGGCAAGCGCTGATTTTTCACTTTCCCCACCCAGATTTATCCTGCCGGTCCCGGGGATTGAACCGACGACCTTCCGGTCATGAGCTTGCTTCTCTAACCTTTAGGCCACCACTGCTGTTGGTTTTTTTGCATATCGTGCCGTCCTACCAGTCGATTTGATATTTGGCTTTATTATCTCTGTTTTTTTAAGGGGGCAATACACCCCTGGTTCTCGATGCCTTCAGATTTGAGCCCCAGGTTAAATCCATGTCCAGGTTAAATCCATGTCCAGGTTAAATCCATGTCCAGGTTAAATCCATGTCCAGGAAACACTACCTTGCTCGTCTAAATCCAAGCTTAATCTGTGTGGAGGAAATTGCTCCCATGTGTGTTAATGCTACTGACAGCTCTACGAGGACTCAGTATTAATGGTTTGCTGAAACACACGGCTAAACAAACAAGTGCCACAGCCGGCTAACCCTGTTAGCCCTGAGGGGCCTATTGAGACTGGAGATGTTACTTAGTGCTTCATACAGTAGCAGCTGTGCTAATAGCCACAGCTTGACTGGTCTGAAGCGCTAACGCTATTACAGCAATCAGGCGAGGACAGCATTATCAGCAAAATACCACAATTGTGAAGTGGTGTTTTGTAAAAGACTTAATATGACACTTAAAATGTGCAAGATCGGGACTGTGTGCCGGTGGTAAACCGAGGCCAGCCGGTGTGAAACTGATGTCAGTCAGCACCAGGTGCACCAAGGCATCGCCCACCACCACCAGTGGGCACTATTTTTTACGGTGGTCAGCGTTCATTTAGCCAAAAAGCAGATGAACCACAAGCACATCTGAACAGATTTCTGTTCAGGCAAAGAAAACAAGTGCCGCTTTAAGGAGAGAAATGCATCAGCCAGTTTCCAAGTTCCTGTCTGAGAGAGAGAGAGGAAAAAATCATGAGAATCGTGATCTCAATTCAAAGAAAGAAAATCGTGATTCTCATTTGATCCAGAATCATGCAGCCCTAACGGGCGGGGAAGGAGAGCAGGTGTCTGGATAGGAATGAAAGAGAGGAGGAGGACTAGAAGTAGAGGATGTGTGGATGGAAAGCGTAAAGAAGATCCTACAGAAAAACCTCAAAGACAGAATTAGAGTTTAAGTGTGTGTGTGTGGTGGGGGGGGGGGGTGAAGGGGGAGGAGCAGGGAGGCGGGGGGGGGTGAAGGGGGAGGGACATGGAGGCGGGGGGGGGGGGGGGGTGAAGGGGGAGGAGCAGGGAGGCGGGGGGGTGTCTCCCAGACTGCAGTAAAGCCTGGAGGCTGTTGAGGCACGGTCCCAGACACAATTATCCCAGGACATAGACTGTCTCTTAAACACACACACACACACCCGCACACACACACACACACCCGCACACACACACACACACACACACACCCGCACGCACACACACACACACACACCCGCACACACACACACACACACGCGCACGCACGCACGCACGCACGCACGCACACACACACACACACACACACACACACACACACACACACACACACACACACACACACACACACACACACTAATCAGCCACTTCAAAATTAATCCCAGACTCCCCATCCACATTATCTCATTTTGTTTGTGTTTATGAAACTGGGATAAATAGAGAAATACATAAAATATGGTTGTGAGAAAGCCTGGGGTCCCTTGTGCTGCAGACCCTTCTACTGAATGCAGAATAGCTAATCACTGTTAGTGCTGCAGCTTCTCTTTCTCCTCTTGGGGGAAAGAATGGAATATATTTTACACACAGACACAAAGAGATGTTCCATCAAGGTTAATCACAACTGGCAGTTAGCTTAGCGATGATCTGAGGCCGGCCGGCTTCACGACACGTAATGTCTTTTTTGCTCGCATGTTTTTTGAAGGAGATTCCATTTCCTAATCAAGGTGCCCGTATAGTGTTTGATGTTGACTTGCTTTGTCATTTTGTTGCTTTTTGGTCTCATTTATCTTGGCGCAGACCAGTGTTTTTTAATGTTTCCAATGTTTTCTTTTTTGTCCATCTATCCATCCATCTCCCCATACAGGAAGCCACACGCACACCGTACCATGCACATACAGGAAGCCACACACACACTGTACCATGCACATACAGGAAGCCACACACACACACTGTACCATGCACATACAGGAAGCCACACACACACACTGTACCATGCACATACAGGAAGCCACACACACACTGTACCATGCACATACAGGAAGCCACACACACACACTGTACCATGCACATACAGGAAGCCACACACACACACTGTACCATGCACATACAGGAAGCCACACGCACACTGTACCATGCACATACAGGAAGCCACACACACACCGTACCATGCACATACAGGAAGCCACACACACACTGTACCATGCACATACAGGAAGCCACACACACACTGTACCATGCACATACAGGAAGCCACACACACACTGTACCATGCACATACAGGAAGCCACACACACTGTACCATGCACATACAGGAAGCCACACACACACTGTACCATGCACATACAGGAAGCCACACACACACTGTACCATGCACATACAGGAAGCCACACACACACTGTACCATGCACATACAGGAAGCCACACACACACCGTACCATGCACATACAGGAAGCCACACACACACTGTACCATGCACATACAGGAAGCCACACACACACTGTACCATGCACATACAGGAAGCCACACACACACACTGTACCATGCACATACAGGAAGCCACACACACACTGTACCATGCACATACAGGAAGCCACACATACACTCACTGTACCATGCACATACAGGAAGCCACACACACTGTACCATGCACATACAGGAAGCCACACACACACTGTACCATGCACATACAGGAAGCCACACACACACTGTACCATGCACACACAGGAAGCCACACACACACACTGTACCATGCACATACAGGAAGCCACACACACACACACACACTGTACCATGCACATACAGGAAGCCACACACACACTGTACCATGCACATACAGGAAGCCACACACACACTGTACCATGCACATACAGGAAGCCACACACACACTGTACCATGCACATACAGGAAGCCACACACACACACACACTGTACCATGCACATACAGGAAGCCACACACACACTGTACCATGCACATACAGGAAGCCACACACACACTGTACCATGCACATACAGGAAGCCACACACACACTGCACCATGCACATACAGGAAGCCACACACACACACTGCACCATGCACATACAGGAAGCCACACGCACACTGTACCATGCACATACAGGAAGCCACACACACACTGTACCATGCACATACAGGAAGCCACACACACACTGTACCATGCACATACAGGAAGCCACACGCACACTGTACCATGCACATACAGGAAGCCACACACACACCGTACCATCTATCTCCCAATAGGAGATGACTACAGGGCAGCAGTGACCACTGAGATGAAGACAGTCTCCCCGTGGCTGCAGATGTAAGTTTTGCAAGAGCAGGTCTTCTCTAATGGTGGTCCTCCACACACACAAGAGCAGGTCTTCTCTAATGGTGGTCCTCCACACACACAAGAGCAGGTCTTCTCTAATGGTGGTCCTCCACACACACAAGAGCAAGTCTTCTCTAATGGTGGTCCTCCACACACACAAGAGCAGGTCTTCTCTAATGGTGGTCCTCCACACACACAAGAGCAGGTCTTCTCTAATGGTGGTCCTCCACACACACAAGAGCAGGTCTTCTCTAATGGTGGTCCTCCACACACACAAGAGCAGGTCTTCTCTAATGGTGGTCCTCCACACACACAAGAGCAAGTCTTCTCTAATGGTGGTCCTCCACACACACAAGAGCAGGTATTCTCTAATGGTGGTCCTCCACACACACAAGAGCAGGTCTTCTCTAATGGTGGTCCTCCACACACACAAGAGCAAGTCTTCTCTAATGGTGGTCCTCCACACACACAAGAGCAGGTCTTCTCTAATGGTGGTCCTCCACACACACAAGAGCAAGTCTTCTCTAATGGTGGTCCTCCACACACACAAGAGCAGGTCTTCTCTAATGGTGGTCCTCCACACACACAAGAGCAAGTCTTCTCTAATGGTGGTCCTCCACACACACAAGAGCAGGTCTTCTCTAATGGTGGTCCTTCACACACACAAGAGCAAGTCTTCTCTAATGGTGGTCCTCCACACACACAAGAGCAGGTCTTCTCTAATGGTGGTCCTCCACCGACACAAGAGCAGGTCTTCTCTAATGGTGGTCCTCCACCGACACAAGAGCAGGTCTTCTCTAATGGTGGTCCTCCACACACACAAGAGCAGGTCTTCTCTAATGGTGGTCCTCCACACACACAAGAGCAGGGCCGTTTCTCAATAAGCGTTCTTGTGTGTTCTTGCGTTCTTGTGTCCTTGTGAAACGTCATCAGTCGCAGCCCAAGTACTGTTCCAATACAAAGTTCACATTTCGCCAAGAACGCTTAAAATTCCCGGATGTGTTCTCGACACGCCCACTTTACCAAGGATGCTCTGGGTGGTGACTTGTGTCAACTTGGCAAGGCAGATATCCCAGCATGCATTTCGGCATAAGCAGAGGCAGAAGGCAGCAGAGAAGACGCCATAAGCTCCGGAAAGTTTTTTACAATTTAAAGTTTTATTTCATCACTAAATTAATTTCTGATGACTTTTGATGCCTACAAGCAGGGTAGTAGGTTTCAATAAGTGCCACTTTACGAACATTTATGGCAAAAAATGGCAAAAAGTTCCAAAGCACAATTGGCTGCAACTACATCAGCTGAGCTTTTTATTTGTGTAGTACTGCAGGCGGCCTCTGCGCTGGTATTGCGCAATACCCTCAAGAACGCATCGTCTCAAACTGCCAACAGCATCATGTGTGCTTGTGACCTAGCAAGTTCATTCTTCCAAGAACGACTAGCAAGAACGTTCTCCCCAAGAACCCAAGAACAAGAATGCATTCTTGGTATTGAGAAACAGCCCAGGTCTTCTCTAATGGTGGTCCTCCACACACACGAGCAGGTCTTCTCTAATGGTGGTCCTCCACACACACTTGTGCTGATGGTATTGGTAAAGATTAGTTTCTTGACTCACAGCATCTGGTGTAGGACTTAAACGCACTATTTTATTTCATGTTGCGTTATTTTTGCTAGCAAACGTAGGCCTACTTCCATATAACTTCCATGATCTGTGAACCAGAGAATTGCGGCCCTGGGGAACAGTATTTATCCATCAGATTTCCATTGACTTCCACTGTTCAAAAACCTAGTCTAACATCTATACGTTTAACACATAAACCCCAAGGAGAAATAGCCAGCCTTACTAAAAATATGATTTTCTATTTATAAAGTGAAGACTAGTGCAAGAGTATAGCATGAGAAAACAGATTCAAACATTCGATCTGTAAACAAGTTAGCAGGTGAAGCTATGGCTGAATGTATCAGTAGATTTTTAACGAGGTTTAATGGGTGAAAACCAAATGAACAATTACCTTTTGCGTCTCTTTTGTACAAAACTGACAGAATATTTTTGTATATTTGACCAAAAATGCCATAAACACATCAATTTCACACTAGGTAAAGCGTCACCAAAAATTCAGTTTACTCATTAATACCGTGATTCACAGAAAATTGATTATTGATCCCTATTATGTAACACACCATTTTTATGCTCAGAATGCAAAGATATTTCAGAACGATTCAGAAAGATTCCAGAGAGGCGAGAAGAAGAGAGAGAGATTCTGTCATTTGGCGTCACTGGTGAGAGGCAGGAGGGGTAGAGGAGAGATGGATGAATGGAGGTCAGAGAGAGAGAGAGAGAAGGAAGAGAGGGAGAGAGAGAGAAGGGAGGTCAGAGAGAGAGAGAGAGAAGGGAGAGAAGGGAGGGATGAGAGAGAGAGAAGGAAGAGAGAGAGAAGGGAGGGATGAGAGAGAGAGAGAGAAAGGGAGGGATGGAATGAGACAGGAAATGAAAGGCTTTCTCCGGTTTCACTCCCTGTGACCTCATCAGTGTGATCATGGGTTTTATGAGCTCTCCCTCTCGACGCCCACACACCACCTCACACGTGCCAGGACACACACACACACACACACACACACACGCACACACACACACACACACACACACACACAGACACACACACACACACACACACACTTCAGGTCATATATTTCGTTCACTGGCTCACAGACACACACATATATACAGTGTGTGTCTTTTTGTCTCTGTTCCTTTTCTCACACACTCTCAGTCAACATCTCACATACTTCATCAAACACCAGGGCGCCCATGAAGGACGGACCCTCTCTTCAGAGCCACTGACACACACATACTGATGGAGAGAGAGAGAGAGAGAGAGAGGGAGGGAGTGAGGGAGAGAGAGAGAGAGAGAGAGAGAGGGAGGGAGAGAGAGAGAGGGAGAGAGAGAGAGAGAGGAGAGAGAGAGAGAGAGAGGGAGAGAGAGAGAGAGAGGGAGAGAGAGAGACGTGTTCTGGTTATTGATTGCATTAGCCTTTGGGGAGATCAGTTTTAGGTGAAAGCATAAATAGCCACAGCGTCATGAAATGAAAGCCTTTAACGAAG
The DNA here is from genome assembly GCF_964638095.1 of Poromitra crassiceps. Taxonomy (NCBI): domain Eukaryota; kingdom Metazoa; phylum Chordata; class Actinopteri; order Beryciformes; family Melamphaidae; genus Poromitra; species Poromitra crassiceps. The sequence continues at coordinate 16,090,958 of NC_139647.1, forward strand.
CAAAGTTGATCAAACACATGAGGAGGTCGTGGTGGAATTTACATAATATCCCGAGGCTTAAGCCCTCTAAGCACGTAAACACGGCTCAGGTGTGCCTGAGGGAAGGCGGTGGTGGCTGTTTGTATTACACCTCATCAACAGAGCTTATAAAAGCTTCCCCCCAGTGAGCGTGGAGAGAGACGGCAACCATCTGATTAGTCGCCAGCTAAATTTCCTTTGGGGGAAGAGGCGGTTCCTTCCCTTCAGGCCAACTCTCTCTCTCTCCTCCAGGTCATCTCTCTCTCTCTCTCTCTCCTCCAGGTCATCTCTCTCGCTCTCTCCTCCAGGTCATATCTCTCTCTCTCTCTCTCCTCCAGGTCATCTCTCTCTCTCTCTCCTCCAGGTCATCTCTCTCTCTCTCTCTCTCTCTCCTCCAGGTCATCTCTCTCTCTCTCTCTCCTCCAGGTCATCTCTCTCTCTCTCTCTCTCTCCTCCAGGTCATCTCTCTCTCTCTCTCTCTCCTCCAGGTCATCTCTTTGTGCTGAGATGCATTCTCCTTCCTTTTCCTTGCCGGCCATTTTTATAACTACGTCACCCACAGTTGGCCGCTCATCTCCAGTAATGGGTAAATGCCTTCAGATTGAGTTTGTTTTAATCCATTTAAAGACATTATTGGGTGCAGAGTGGAGAACCAGGGAAAGGGAGACAGAGGAGGGGCGCATGGCAAGAGACAAGTCCCCCCAGCAGTCTCTTGCTTGGGTAAATATTTCATAGCAGCCCCAGCTGTTCACCCACCCTCTCTCTCTCTCATACCCCAACCTTTTTTTGGCTTCAGTACTGTACCCCCTTTTCCCTGATTTCTGAATCCAAGTACCCCCTTTTCCTGATGACAACATGTTGTGTCGTGACTCACGTACTGTAAGTAAAGAGTGTAAGTTTACCTGATGACAACATGTTGTGTCGTGACTCACGTACTGTAAGTAAAGAGTGTAAGTTGGGAATACAGGAAAGACTTTTATTATAATGTGAACATCTTTTGACAACTTCCATCCTGTCTCAGAGTACAGTACACACACAGTACACACACAGTACACACACGCGTCGTGCATCTGATCATGTGCACACAAATGTAAACAAAGTCACCTGTACTGTACCAGGATGGACTTTACAGACCAGTACAAAACAAACAAAAACAAACATTTGAAATATTTCATTTTCATACTTGAACACTTGTATCAATATTCTGTATATGTATGTATATATATATATAGATATATATATATATATATATATATATATATATATATATATATATATTTCAGTGTGCGGTGGTACCTTCTTTTGTTTTATGCCTTGCACCTGCAACTTACCAGCACCTGATCTTTCCACTGGCTGTGCGTGGGGACTCTCCTTTCTCTTCATATATATATATATATATATATATATATATATATATATATATATATATATATATGTGGGTGTGTGCGCGTGCGTGTGTATAAATATGCATTTATAATTAATTCCCCAATGTGTTGAATAGACTAACCAATTTTCCAATGGGTTCCACTCCCTTCTTAGAAACAAGGTGAGTCTATGCAGTCCACATCAGCTGTATTAGTACAGTATTAGGGTTCCCTATGCAGAGTGCTCAGGTCCAGTCCCATAAGACCATCTATCTAATACAGTACGTTACAGAGTCCTCCAGCCTAACCTAAACCGGTTTTGAGACCCTGATAGGATGCTACGCTCCCATCAGAACCAATTGGCAGTTTCCTTATAAGAACCATATTAATTCCACTCAATAAGCTTAAAAGTAACAAACACTGTATGGGCAGGGGTGTGAAGTGTGACAGTTTTGCTCGCATGTTATTAACAATTATGCTGTGCTAAGAGAAATATGAGTGGCTCAAACAATTTATTTAAAAAAAAATCGTTCTTGCTCGGCCCCTTTATTGGAGCAATGCGTTATGGGAAATGTATTTCAAAGTACTGTCTGCGCCCATGAAACTACAAAAAACACTACAGTTCTGTTAAACGTTCCCAACCTACCGGAGAACACGAAACTACGCCAGCTAACAACAACATGAACAACCACCACAAGAAGGTATTAAGCTATTCAGACATCAATGAAAATGAAAAGGTACTTTTCAGTAGTTGACCTCTACAGTACCTCAACCAACCAGAATGATGAGAGCGGTGACAACCAAGAAAAAGGACGTCACCTGGAGGAGTCGTCTGTCGCCACAGCATCGGATGCTAACCCTGAGCATCCAACACCCACCCCTTCATCATCAGACAGGAAGTCTCCTGCTTGGATACCAAAATGTATCTATTTAACCATTGATACCTGATGCAGCATTTGTGTGTGTATCCCTTTAAGACCGCGAACCGCGTCACGCGGTCTTAAAGGGATACACACACAAATGAGGGATATACACGCAAATGCTGCATCAGGTATCAATGGGTTAACCCCTGTAAATAGTATCTATTTACAGTATGTATCTATTTAACCCACAGTGATTAAAAGACGTTCCTTGGCTTGTTCAAGATCAGGCCAAAAAAGCAATGTTTGTCAAATGTGTACTATGGGGGCAGGTGAGACGATGGCAGGGAAGTCCCCCTACATTACTGGGAACCCTATTTAAGTGGGATAATGCTTCAAAGCTTATAGTCTCTCAAAGCAACACATCGCATGTGGAGACGCTCATCTGGTCACAAGTCAGCAGCCAAAGCGCTTAGCGACAGTCCCCGCTGCTGTGAACAAACAACTGAACAGAAGGAACAAGGATGTAGTCTGAGAAATTAAATTAATTGTTAAATTAATTAAATTATTGTGTCGCACAAGAGGAAGAAGAAGGGTGTCAATGTGAATCCAACATGTGACCATTCATGAGTCGCATCAACTCGCTACCGGGCAGAGTCGGTGGTCACGCCGGTCTGGGCTCCGCCCCCAGCCCCTCCCACCCCGGCAAAAGGTGACGGACAGGGGTATCCATACCCGTTATAAAAGAATATCTACCAGTGGATGTTGAAATCATATAGATCAATGTTTAATAAAAACATTGATTTCATCAGCACCGAGGGTTGTTCATCCGACACATTCGACACAGTTTGTTTCTCAATTTTAAGCATTTTGTGGAAGAACTCGTTCAAATGTCAACAATAAGCAAATGCATTTTTGGACCAATATCAAATGGATTTTGAAGTGTAACAGTCCTGACGGGTTCTAGTCGTCGTCACCCTACTCGAGCACCCGGATCAGCTCCAGGTTGATGCGTCCCCTCTGCGTGTCCACATTGAGGACCCGGACCTCCACCCGCTCCCCGATGGCCAGCCCCAAGCCACTGCGTCGGCGCTGGTGGGCGGGCAGCTTGTCCGCGGTGATTTTGCTCTTGTGGATGAGGCCGTCGCGGCCCACACCGATGTCTACAAAGGCCCCGAACAGAGCCGTGTTGTCCACCCGGCCCGTCAGCACCATGCCCACCTGCAGGTCGCTCATAGACACAATGTTCCGTTTGAAGTCGGGCTGCCCAAAGTCTAAGGAGGGGAAGGAGGGAGGGATGGAGAGAGAGAGGGAGAGAGAGAGAGAGAGATAGGAGATCGATTAGATTGAAGAACGTGCAGGTGGCTAGACCGAAGAGAGAGAGAGAGAGAGAGAGAGAGAGATGACAGAGACCAGAAGAATGGAAGAGGGGGGTTTGGGAGGTAGACAGGACCAAATGTGTGTGAGGAGACAGAAGGGAAAAAAGGTTAAAGGCGAAACAGAAATGACGAACAGATATCACGTTTCGAGCGGTAACTCAATATTTTGCATCAGCATACTTCCACATTCCTCCACATTAGATTCCACCCCACTTTCCATTCGGCCTGTTTCCCCTCGCTGCAGCATTCATGTAAACAAGGATGGCTCGTGCTCCAGGAAATAGTCGGGTCCAATTATCCTCCCCGCAGCACTGATTTCATGCGGTAGCCTCAGCCCATCTGTTTACTCAGCTGAGCACTGGCTAGCAGGCCATGGATAGTGTGCTGCAACCCAATAGGGCCAACCCGGGAATGAACCTTGAAGCTGCGTTCCTTAATTTGAAGAAGAGTGGCCACAGCCCTACAGCCTAACAGAAGAGTCAGTCACAGCGTTACGTATTAAGTGTTACACAGGACTCAAAGCATCTCCAAGACAAGCGTTCGAGCGTCTCCAAGACAAAGGAGATCATTGTAGACTACAGAAGGGGGGGGGGGGGGGGCGCACACCCCCCAATCACCATCCCAGTACCTGGGAGTCAACATCCACCAGGACCTGACATGGGCCGGTCACACCGCCACTGTTGTCAAAAAGGCCCAACAGCGACTACACGGACTCAGACGCCTGAAGAAATTTGGGCTAAGACCAAAAATCCTCAGGGACTTCTACAGAGGCACCATTGAAAGCCTGCTGACTGGCTGCTTCACCACCTGGTACAGGAACTGCACAACCATGGACCGCAGGGCGCCCAGCACGTAACAGGATGTGAGTTGCCAGATCTGCAAGATCTGTACAACCAGCGGTGCCTCAGGAGGTCCATGAAGATCATCAAAGACACAAACCACCCCCACAACAGTCTGTTCTCCCTGCTACCCTCAGGGAGGAGATACAGGGTCCCAAGAGCACGCACAAATCGCTTGAGGGACAGTTTCTTCTCGCAGGCCACGAGACTCCTTAACATATACAAATAGTGTAGTAGCCGTACCGTACCGCACTGCAGCTGCTACCATCACGTATGACTAATGTTCAATAGTATGTTTAATTAGGTATATGCTATTTGCACCTAACAGAATGTTATTATGTTTAATTATGTTTAAAGTATGTTCATGCCATTTGCACTATGGGCAGTGAATACGCCACTGTCTGTGGCGTGTCTTACTGCTTTATTGCTTGTTGCCTCTTGTTTTTACTTTTTTGCATTATTTTGCACTATGTTTTTTGCACTATGTTGTAACGGAGCCTACAGCACAAGAATTTCACACGTGATACTTGTACTACGGAGTGACAATAAAAACCTTGAATCTTGAAGCTGGTCCTTGACTCATACAGTCACAGCGTTACATATTAAGTGTTACACAGGACTCCAAGCATTAGTGGAGCCTTCTCATGACAACACTTCCTGTTTGGCCCCAAGTCAGTGTTTTTTTTTTGCCCTGCCCAAGTCTGGCCCAACATATGAGATCCTTCTTCTTCGTGGCTTTGAGCTTCCCCTGCTTGGATTTCATACAGACACACTTGTTCTGACCAGAGCAGAAGAAGAGAAGGAAACAAGGGAAAGAGAAATGTGACCAAGGCTAAATGTACATGATGTGAGGTGGGCAAAAGTGTTGAAAACCTTACAGTTTGTGTGATTGTGTGTATGAGATTATTTAAAGAGAAAAGCATGTGTGTGTGTGTGTGTGTGTGTGTGTGTGTGTGTTGCTCTCCCCTGTGTTTTACAGTCGAGACAAATTCTCTGTCCAACAACACACGGTCTGCTAGAGCCATCACAGCATGTTAGAAATATAGTGGTGGTGTTGCTGGGCTGTAGGGACGCAGCCACAACACTGTCACATCCTATCATGTGACCAAGACAGTGCCTATTGCAATCCAGCCCTGTGTGTGTGTGTGTGTGTGTGTGTGTGTGTGTGTGTGTGTGTGTGTGTGTGTGTGTGTGTGTGTGTGTGTGTGTGTGTGTGTGTGTGTGTGTGTGTGTGTGTGTGTGTGTGTTGGCTAACCAGGTGCACACCGCCGAGAACAAGTGCACATTTGGAGCCAGTAGGGAAGTGTAAAGGGCACTACGCAGTAGGGCTGTGAATCTTCACTGGCCTCACGATTCCATTACGATTCATCTGTCAACGATTCGATTCGATTCCACGATGCATCTCGATACAGCTCAAAGTATCGCAGCTCCAAGTATCAAATCCTCAATTTTCTGTACTATTATTGCACATGGCTACTTTTTCATCAATTAATACAAGCAGTCAGATAAATATCAAGTCCCTTTTTTACTTAGAAAGTGCTTTAAAATCTGAATGTCAACAGAAATTTAAACATAAACGATTCAACGATTCATCTGTCAACGATTCGATTAGATTCACACATCCGCATCGCGATGCATCGATTATACGATTAAGTTTGACACTCCTACTACGCAGGGACGAGGACAGATTGACAGCAGTTACTGTAACTTGCGCGTTGCAGATACAGTAAGTGTGCTCTATGAAATCTCATATGATTAAACACACTGATAGTTGTGTGTTCAGTGTGACAGGGGGTTCCCCACAGAGATCTAGTTGTGTGTTCAGTGTGACAGGGGGTTCCCCACAGAGATCTACCGGGTAGTTGTGTGTTCAGTGTGACAGGGGGTTCCCCACAGAGATCTAGTTGTGTGTTCAGTGTGACAGGGGGTTTCCCACAGAGATCTAGTTGTGTGTTCAGTGTGACAGGGGGTTTCCCACAGAGATCTAGTTGTGTGTTCAGTGTGACAGGGGGTTTCCCACAGAGATCTAGTTGTGTGTTCAGTGTGACAGGGGGTTCCCCACAGAGATCTAGTTGTGTATTCAGTGTGACAGGGGGTTCCCCACAGAGATCTAGTTGTGTATTCAGTGTGACAGGGGGTTCCCCACAGAGATCTAGTTGTGTGTTCAGTGTGACAGGGGGTTTCCCACAGAGATCTAGTTGTGTGTTCAGTGTGACAGGGGGTTCCCCACAGAGATCTAGTTGTGTGTTCAGTGTGACAGGGGGTTTCCCACATATATCTAGTTGTGTGTTCAGTGTGACAGGGGGTTACCCACAGAGATCGAGCCATAAAAGGCAGGGAGGGGCTGATCCCTCTCCACTGAGCGGGTGGATTCAAGGGGCGGGACTAAACCGTTGTCACTGAGTGCACTGAGGACGAATCATAACAACAACGCCGGCGGCCGCCAGACGAGATCGACGCTGATATCGAGGCGGTTTTACATCGATTAAAACGATCAATTACTTTGAAATCTGAATGGCACTGCTTTGAAGGCATTTATTCAAGGAGGAGATGGGTTTTTTTCTGTTCTCCCAACAGGATTAACTACCGTTAGATTCAGGCCGATACGTTGCTTTCTAGTGATTGGTTAAGGATACGTTGCTCTCTAGTGATTGGTTAAGGAAAATGGAATTCCCCTGGGGGGATTTCCCTCATATAAATGGCTGAGAGGTCAACCTCAGACTAGAAGATGGAAATACAAGCTGGTGAGAATGTGTGCATGATCTGGTCTTTCCTTCCCTACATCTTCTACAGATGTGTTCGTCCACAGTTGAAGTCATGGACTGCTTCTCTACCTTCTGAGTGAGGAGATCGATTCACGCGAGAGCAAAGGTGAGCCCTCACAGAGTGGACACCAAAACAGGGGCGTGGCTGTAGCGGTGTGGGAGGAGTCTTACTTTGTCGCATGTCAAAGCCGGGGGGCTGTGTGAGGCCGTCTATGATGAGGGTGAGGGTCTCGGGGTTGGTGTCTAGGCTCCTGGCCAGCTCCTCCACACTGCTGGTCCGCACCTTGCTCTCCACACACTGCCGCAGCCCGGCACTCCCGATCTGCTGGACACTACCGCCCACCAGGGAGAGGAATCTGGAGAGCGGAGGAGGGATTTACGTCAAATATAAAATATATTTTATATATAAAATACCGTTCAGAACATCCAAAAACAGCAAATCAACAAACAAAAAATCTCACTAAAACATTGTGTGTGTGTGCAGGAATATGCACGCGCACGTCTGTGTGGTTTGCGTGTGACAAAGTGTTTATAAATGAGTTTTAATAGTGCTCCCAGCAGGGCCACCACACGTGTGCCAGGTCCCTCACTGACCTAATGAGAGAGGCCCGGGGCTAAGAGAGAGAGAGAGAGAGAGAGAGAGAGAGAGGGGGGGGGGGGGGGAGGGAGAGAGAGAGAGGGAGGGAGAGAGAGAGAGAGACAGAGAGAGAGGGAGGGAGGGAGGGAGGGAGAGAGAGAGATGGAAGGAGAGAGGAGAAGTGACGAGAAGTGAGTGAGAAAAGTAAAAAGAGCTGTGGTGAAAATCTGAGAAAGTAAAGTAGGTAAAAGATGAAAACGGCAAAGGTGGTAAAGCAGGGAGGGATTGAGGATGGGCGAGGGCAGAACCGTGTAGATAGAAGTCACCACATCTCCATTCACTCCAATGGACCAGATTTTTACTCTCAAGAGTTCCAGGAAGTAAGGTCCTGGATTAAGCAGCATTGTCGAGTTGCAGCAAAATGGACAGTTTGTGTTGTAATTTATTTTTAGAATCAAATTGTACATTATCAGTTTTATTTTAGCATTCAAAAGCAGCGCGAGACCCCTTCCTGGCTGTTCATTGGCTAATGAGTCATGCATGTTGGTCCTCCGCTGACGCCACTCTCTCTCTCTAAATTGCTCTGGGCTAGGGGAGGTAAGGAGAGAGGGGGGAGGCTGAGGGAGAGGGCAGGAGAGGTGTGAGAATAATGATGGTCTATATATAGAGGTGTGGAGGAGGTTCAGCCCTCTGTTCATAAACACACACACACGCATGCACACGCACACACACACACTCACTCACTCACTCACTTTACCCCCCGGTAAATCAGGTAAATCCACAGAGGGCTGTTAACACCCTCACACCCCAGCTCATGAAACTGCCTCCACTTCACCTGGATTGGAGCGCTCGTCTGTCTGTCAAACCGGGCGGACAAACCCCCTTCATTCAGTGAACGTTAGCAGGATGTCCCGCCTCCAAAATGTCTAGACAGCCAGTCAAGTTGCAGCACGTAAAATGCACGTAAAAAGCTTGAGAATAAACATCCAAACTAATTAGTGGGTCTACATCCAGGGTCCAAGTAGCAAAACTGGCCTGTGAGACAGACGGGCCTACGGAAAGTCGTGGGATTTTGGTGTGTCTGTGTGTATGTGTGTGTGTATGTGTGTGTGTGTGTGTGTGTGTGTGTGTGTGTGTGCGTGCGTGTATGTGTGTGTGTGTGTGTGTGTACGCATGTGTGTGTGTGTGTGCGTGTGTGTATGTATGTGTGTGTGTGTGTGTGTTTGTATGTATGTGTGTATGTATGTATGTGTGTGTGTGTGTGTGTGTGTGTGTGTGTGCGACTGCGC
>NC_139647.1:16107548-16110048 GCF_964638095.1 Poromitra crassiceps
AGAACTCTGGTTAATGTATTCCCTGCAAAATCTATACATCCTTCTCAAAGTCTACAGCAGGGCTATTCAACTAAATTGTTCAGGGGGCCACATTGTCAGAAACCTAAGGGACCGGGGGCCGGACCGTTCCCCGAGCCATTATATGTACACTTGACACAATGCGCCACCACATTTTCACAGCCGCGCTGGAACTATTATTAAGTAGGGGGTGCTGTAAGGGATGGAATCTCGACGCTGCCCGCAAGGGCATTTTATGTTTTTTGGACTTTTATCCATATTTAGAAGAATATTTAATTTTAAATTAACATTAGGATTATACTGTTGTGATGTCATTATTCAGTATCTTCTCCTTTTCTCACTCACTTTCATGTAACCACCTGCTCTCTCTTTAGTCGTTTTACACTACAACAGACAGCAACACAGGCATAAACACTGAACTTATTATTATTATTATTATTATGGAAAACCAGATTATGATGAAAATCAAACACTGTAATGTAACAAACAAGGAAAAATGAAATAAAAAAGCTTCTCCCGGGCCAGTCATAGATATTTGTCCCCCACCCAAAAAATAAATAAATAATAATAATAATAATTTTTTAGATCAAACTCTGGCGGGCCGGATCAAAATTAAAACGGGCCGCATCCGGCCTGCGGGCCGCCAGTTGAATAGGCCTGGTCTACAGATCCCCCCCAGCCTATAAATCCATCTTATCTGAAGAACATAAGGGGGGAATTCCCCCCTAGTTTGCTAAATGAATTTAGGCCCTGACTGTAATACTTCAGAAGTTGAATTTGAAGTTCAGCATTAATACATTTGTCATTTTTTGTCTTAGATTTACCTTTGTGTGTTATTGCAATATAAAACTACATAATTGAGAATCGATTCTAGATTCTGGAATCGAGAATCGTTGGAATCGAGAATCGTTGGAATCGAGAATCGTTGGAATCGAGAATCGATTCTGGAATCGGATCGTGACCCCAGGAATCGGAATCGGATCGGATCGTGGCTTAGCCGGATCGGAGCACCCCTAATACATATGTTGGCAGATATTGTTATTTATTTATAGTGATACGTTTTTTGGATTATTGTTATTATTATTACTTTGGTCAATTTCACCCAGCCCTAAAAATACATGCCCTGTATTTCTCTATGCACTGTATTATCTTTGTATGTTTGTGCAAATGTGTGTAAGAGTCTGCAGTGTCTATATATATAATAAAAACTTTTCAAACCCTGAGCATATTTTCAGAATAAATATATAAATAAATAAACATTCAGCAGTAAAAAAAAAGATCTGAGATCTATTACTGTAAAATACTTGATTTAATAAATGCTGTAGAGGGATTGTACCTACAATGTAAAGGTATATAATTTGAACAGAATAATCTAATTTCGAGGCTATACTCTGCCCCCCTCGTTTCATTTGTGGTGAACTGACTACTGGGAAATGTTTTTGATGGTGCACGGTTGCTCTTACCCAGTGACACCCTGCGTCACATTCACACAGTTCCACACATTCACCTGGGAGCTAAGCTGCCCAGTACAACCACAGTCATCTACTGCTAGCCACTTAGCAGCTCCAAAGGAGCAGCTGAGCATCTTGCTCAAGGGCAGTAGTTGGGATTTTAACTGGTGACCTTTCATTCACAAGCCCATGGGCCACTTCTCTGGCATCTAGGCTCTGAAAAGATAGTAAGCGCACTACTCCAGTGGGGCACTACCTCAGGGTGGCTTAGGCTGTGTTCACACCGAGATATTTATTTTTTGCTCTGTCGCTCGATTCAACCCTTTGGAATCGCTCTGCCGCTGTGTTTAAATCGCTCGTCAACAGGCACACGAATTGACGGACATCTGGGGGCTATAACATTACGCAATGTCAGGATGTTTGTCCAGTACGAGCCACCGTAGATGTTTACAAGCTAAACCTATCAGCGTGCTCCTAACGCGAGCTCTATACCGGTAGTACAGACTTCACTTCATGTCAGCTGTCAGCCTGTCAATCAGCTGTCAATGCGGTTTGTTGCCACACAATAAACCAGCGGTTTGTTCCAAGCCAGTGTGATCCTTGACTCACTCTCACACGGCAGCCAATCAGCGTTGAACAGCGAGCGACTGATGCCAGCGTAATTTCACTCAAGTTGGGATATTTCTTTTCGGGCGACGAGCGTATTTTCGCCCTATCCCTCTGTCTCTGTCGCTCAGACGCCCAACGATTTTTCTCCCGCGCGAATATACGCTCAATCGCTCGTTTGCATTGAGTTTGTATGTAAACTCGATGCCAGCGAAAAACTTTAATAGGTCGGTGTGAACGCAGCTTTAGCGATTAGTGTCCTTGAGTTAGACCGTGAGGAGGTGAGTAAAAACTACATTTCCCAACAGGGATCAATAAAATATCATACATTGACGTGCTGATTTTTCGTGTGTGCCATCAAATCAATTGAGAATGAGTGAAGGGGGTTATCAATATTTAGAACACGGCTCTCTTGAATACTCGAT
>NC_139647.1:16117548-16127548 GCF_964638095.1 Poromitra crassiceps
ACGGAGAGCCTGGCCTGGGCCTCAGGGCCCCAAAGCAAGGAGTCCAGCTGGACACTGATACCTCAGCAGCTGGTCCAGGATTAGCTGACACTCTAAACTCGACTACTGTACGGTTCTGTGTGTGTGTGTGTGTGTGTGTGTGTGTGTGTGTGTGTGTGTGTGTGTGTGTGTGCGTGCGTGTGTGTGTGTGTGTGTGTGTGTGTTGTGTGTGTGTGTGTGACTATTCCCCTAGGTTAAACAAGTAAACATCCCTGTCTCTGTGGATGTAACACCAGAAAGGTGATGGGTTATAGTGGTGTACTGTCTGTGTGTGTGTGTGTGTGTGTGTGTGTGTGTGTGTGTGTGTGTGTGTGCATGTGCGTGCGTGCGTGTGTGTGTGTGTGTGTGTGTGTGTGTGTGCGTGTGTGTGTGTGTGTGTGTGTGTGTGTGTGTCTGTGCGTGTGTGTGTCTGTGTGTGTGTGTGTCTGTGCGTGTGTGTGTGTGTGTGTGTGTGTGTGTGTGTGTGTGTGTGTGTGTGTGCGTTGTGGGTGAATGTGACCAAGTTTGGCCTGGTTTGTCCTGTAACATGATCGAGCACTGAACAAACACTGGCTTGTAAACAGATAACGCCGTTGAACGCTCCTCTCTCTGTCAGCAATAACAGGAGAGAGAGGGAGAGAGAGAGAGACAGAGGGGGGGATGAAGGAGGGAGGGAGAGAGAGAGGGATGAAGGAGGGAGAGAGAGAGAGAGGGAGGGATGAAGGAGGGAGAGAGAGAGAGAGAGAGAGGGACGGATGAAGGAGGGAGAGGACGCATGGGAGTCATGTCAATACAACAAACCTGTTCAGTCATGTCTAAATGAAGCAGCTAAACGGACACGTGGACGTGGAAAACTTAAAATTGTGTGGGTTCATCATCTCACTCAAGTGCATCCTTAACCCATTGATACCTGATGCAAAGCGGACATTTTTTCGGGTGGCCATATTTTCAAAGCGGACATTTTTCCGGGTCACACGGTTTGCGGTCTTTTTTTTTTTTTTTTTTTACCTTTATTTATACAGGGGGAGTGTCACTGAGAGCAATGCTCTCTTTTTCAGGAGCGCCCTGTTCACATTCACACACACACATTCACACCTGGAAGTTGACCAGTACAACCACAGTCTGATCTGCTGGCCACTGATCAGCTCCACTGGAGCAGTTGGGGTTAAGGGCCTTGCTCAAGGGCACCTCAGTGGTGGTAATGAGGGAGGGACAAGCGCTGCCTTTTCACTTTCCCCACCCAGATTTATCCTGCCGGTCCCGGGGATTGAACCGACGACCTTCCGGTCACAAGCTCGCTTCTCTAACCATTGGGCCACCACTCCCCCAAAAGGGGAGTGGAGTCCCTTCTTAAAAGGGATACACACACAAATGAGGGATATACATGCAAATGCTGCATCAGGTATCAATGGGTTAAGCGAAGTGACCAGCCTATGTTGCCTGTTATGGCTGTTGGAAATAATCATAATAATTATGATGAGAAGGGAACGCATGCCTGACCTCAAAAAGGGGTCAATCATATTATTACTCATATTATCCACGTTGCTAAAATGTTGAGGGGGCAGAGAGCAGGGAAGCTGTGTCAACAACTGATGGCTAAAGTGATGCATTTTAATAGTTTGTGTTATTTTGGGGCATTTTATGTAAACAGTTCTGAAAACCATTGCACACTGATGACTCAGTGTTGTTGCAGATGCATGGAACAAAATCAGAGACATATTCTGAACACTGTCAAGATGAACTGGACAAAAATCTAGCCAAAATAATGAATAAAAAAATTCCTAACGACAAACTCAAGGGTGTAAGTGCATCAACAAATTTTTAAAGGTCCCAATTCGTGCAGCTGTAACCTCTTAAAAACGTGTGTCTCTGGTCCATAAAACATGATTCTGGATTAATCTGTCGAAAATATAGCAAACCCGTTTGTTGTGACGGAGTTCTCACTCCCTCTTCTGGTTGCTTCCCAAGAACGGCTTGTTTCTATAATATATTCAGAACTAACAGTTCCCATTGGCCGCTGCGGGAGAGCCCGCCCCAGGCTCCCAGCAGCCAATCAGATTAGCGTCTGTGGACCAGCACGCTAGGTTGCGAGTTATCGTTAACTAAACGGTACTACGCTAAAGAGGACATCTCAAAATGCCTAGACTTACCGAATGCACCTCTGCAGTTGCTGGATCACGTACAGTTGGCGTCGCTCCAGCTAGAAGTGTTAATTTTGTGGCTATAGACTAAATGGTGCAGGTAGCTTGTGTGAGAGAGACCCGCGCAGTATGCAGGAGGAAGCTAGTGACGTCCCGATTCCCCCAGATTCCCCTCTGGGCAAACGAAGCGTTTGGGGGTGTGGCTTGGAGGAGACTGCAGAGGGACGCTGGATAGGGACAAATCCAACTGTGGCAGTTCTGAGCGTGTGACCACTCATTACAGGGAGGGCTGACAGCAGTATATATGCATTTACAAGTAAAAACAGCTTTTGCACGGAATGGGACCTTTAAAAAAGCAAGAAAAATTGAGGAGTGGACCGTTTCAGTCCGTGCTCCCATCAGTGATCTCAGTGGCAGTGTGGGTAATGTGTGTGAGCTTTTTTTTTTTTTATAAGCACGTGACATAAAAGAACAGCAAATACCATCTGAGGTAATGGATGTTCTAACAGGTAACATGAAAAAGTCAAGTTCCTATCAAAACAGATCAAAATTACGGTTTGAATCGATTGCTCAAAATTGTTGACGGTCATTGCAAAATGCTTAGCCAGCTCGTCCTGCAACCGCTACTCTGCAACTTTACTCGGGTTGCGAGAAAAGTCAGTTGCAGGGTCAACTTAGAAGATGTTCAACATTTTGTCGTACTCATATTTCATAACATTTTTGGCATGAACTTTCAAATGTCGTCCAGCACCGCTTGGGAAATACTTTTCAGCTGCTTGGAATAAAGCCTTAGAAAAACGATATGAAATACAATGTGATGCAGATAGTGAATCGTGAAAGTATTGTAATTATTTTGTAATAAATACTTTTTTGTGCGGGTCAGAGAGTGAGATGTTCTACGGTCTCTCGTGATTCTGAATGCAGCCGAACCGCTCGGGTAAGTGAGGATTCTAAGAAACGAAAAAAATTAATGGGGAATTCCCTTCCTTAGGCCCCAGATGGCGAGATGTTGGCACTCTATAGTCCGCCTACACATTTAAGTATAGCTTGAGAGACAGAGAAAGAGAAACGGGAACAGTGTGAGAATGAGTGAGCTGGAAAGAAAAGCACAGTGCCCCTGGTGATTCCCCAGTGAACTGCAGCCTGACTCTCAGTGGGAATATTGAGTGGAGCGTTAGCCCGGGGCATTTATGAAACAGTAAAAATAACTTTCCTAAACAATAATCAGATCCCATGACACCACGACTGAAAGATTTATGATTTCCGATGAGTGGATATGACACGAGAGAGAGAGAGAGAGACACAGAGGGAGAGCGAGAGAGAGAGGAAATCACCTGTAATGTCACACCTGAGAAGACTGTTTTCACATGAGAATTGTGGAGGTGTGTGAGTTTGAACCAGCAGTAAAAGCCCAGTAAATGTGTTCTCACATTCCGGCTGTAACCTTATAGAGGTGGGACCAACACGAGAGTACCTGGGGCCCTGTAAACAGGTGACACACACACACACACACATGCGCACGCACACACATGCGCACACACACACACACACAAATCTCCATTGGGGGTGGAACATTCATGCGATTAATGTTGCATGTTTATCCATATTTATGATTTTATCATGATGATGATTCACTACAAGGTGATTTTCTACGACAGCTTCATTCAACTAACCTTCCAAGCCAGCTGGGCTCTCGCGAGATCTTGATCAGATTGATCGATCGATCGACTCAGGTTTTGATGAAAATAATGGATCAAATGACCAATGACCAAATTATCAAATTATTGTTTATTTTCAACTCGGAGCAATCGTCAGGCATCAGAAGACTTTGATTATACGACACAAGCTTCACGGAGTCATTTTATGAACTACTTTTTGAAGTAGAACGTGCGGCGGCTCCCCATTCACTGGAAGAAACTCCAGGTAAGTTGTATGAAGAAAAGACACTCACCCAAGTTTGTACTGGTATGAGATTGAGTAGTGTGATGACTTTTTATATTTTTTTTTATATTTGTTACAAAAATATTTGAATTAATTTAATTAGAATTTTTATATTTGGCTGAACTATTCCTTAAAGCCAAAACATAGCTCTGCAAAACAGGCAAAAAAAATAGCAAAAACAAATAGCCCTCAGGGCAGCTAATCTAATCTGAGTAACCTAAGATAAACAACCTAAGTATCTTCATACTCACTCATCACATAAAAGCTGCAAAACTGAGCTATGTATCAATAAATCACATAGACGTTTATATGGTGGTGAACATTCACATTTCACTTCAAAGAGGGTTCTGGCAAAAGAGCTTAGTTGTAATACAGTAACCAAGCAGAATGTGACATCAGATTTAGCCTCAGTCCACCGGCTCCTGGGGCCAAGGCCAGATTCCAAGCCAGATGTGAAGAGCGACTTATATTGATTGGTGTGAATAGATGTTCTGAGTTGGTCCTGAAACAGCACAGTGCCAATATGCTCTTAGCTGTAGACAGACACAGTACTGAAACCCAAAGCCTTGTGGCATGGATTCGTAATAATAGCTCTCTGGCCTAAAATAAGACTTCTGGAAGACGTCTCTCCATCCCGCACACAATCAAAATGTGCAGTCCTGCCTGCAAACATATGGCAAATACACGCATACTACTTGTGCAACAGACAGACACACACACACACACACACACACACACACACACACACACACACACACACAGGCTCAGGTTTGGAACAGCACAACTGTTTCATAAGTCATCAATCACCTATATCCTAGGAACCACAGATCCAAGGCACCAGGGGGGGGCTATTAACAGCTGCACATGGATGGATGGATGGATGAAAGAAAGAAAGAAAGAAAGAAAGAAAGAGAAAGAAAGAAAGAAAGAAAGAAAGAAAGAAAGAAAGACAGTAGAGCTGCAACGATTAATCGATTAGTCGATCGACAGAAAATGAATCGACTAAAACTATTTTGATAATCGATTCATCGTTTTGAGTACAATTTGAAGAGAAAAGGTCTAAATTCTCAGATTCCAGCATCTTAAATGTGAATATTTTCTGGTCTCTTTACTCCTGTATGACAGTAAACTGATATTATCTTTGAGTCGTGGACAAAACAAGACATTTGAGGGCATCATCTTGGGCTTTGGGAAACACTGATCGTCATTTGTGACCATTTTCTGACATTTTATAGACCAAACAACTCATCGATTAATCGAGAAAATAAGCGACGGATTAATCGATTATGAAAATAATGAGTTATTAGTTGCAGCCCTAAAAGAAAGAAAGAGAGTTCCATTTGAGAGGCCAGTGTTACTTTGTTCCTGAGAGTGAGGAACTGGAGAGAGAGAGAGAGAGAGAGAGAGAGAGAGAGAGAGAGAGAGAGAGAGAGAGAGAGAGAGGCAATGAAGAGAAACTCAAAACAGAGAGAGAGAGAAAACAGGGGAAAAAAATCAGGTGAAGCAAAGCAATACTGTAAAGCAATATACTATTACAGAAGTGTGTCTCTGACACCAGTGACACAGTCAGTTACTGTGCTGGCTTTGGACTGGAACACAGTTACAGTTACAGAATACAAGGAAGTTCTGCTCTATTAAACACACACACACGCACACAGTCCTGTGTGTGTGTGTGTGTGTGTGTGTGTGTGTGTGTGTGTGTGTGTGTGTGTGTGTGTGTGTGTGTGTGTGTGCGCGTGCGTGCGTGTGTCATGACATCCAGACAGCGGAGGCCCCCACAGCATTCTACTCACTTTACGGAGGCACTGAGTGCACCAATGGAGCATGTCTCCCCATGTCTCTCTCCCTCCCTCCTCTCTCTCTCCTCTCTCCCTCTCTCCCTCCCTCCTCTCTCCTCTCTCCTCTCTCCCAGTCATCCAGCTAGTGGGTGTTGGAGGTCAGTGTGTGCTCTGCTCTGACTCGCGTCTCATTCTTGCCACACAGACACTAAGGAAACCTTAAAACTAGCATGTCAGCCATGCTTGTGAGATTGCTTGTTTTGGGGGTTTTCGATCAGCTCTACTCCTCTCCTCCTTTCTTCTCGTCTTCTCTCCTCTTCCCCTCCCTCGCTTCTGCCCTTTTCGCACGCATGCACACACACACACACACACACACACACACACACACACACACACACACACACACACACACACACACACACACCTACCTTGATACCCCCTGAGACGACCTTGACCAATTTCCTCCACCCTCACACACAAAGTCGACCTCCCTGTTTCAAAAGCACCTCCACTCTTCTCCAGCCATCCTCTGGTCCCCTCAGCCCCGTACCCTCAGAAACCTCAAAACCATCTCAAAAGCACCTCCACTCTTCTCCAGCCATCCTCTGGTCCCCAGAGCACCCGTACCCTCAGAAACCTCAAAACCATCTCAAAAGCCAACGGACTGGATCCGTGTGAAGGTCACATTTGGATTGGCCCGTGGAGAAGCAGCTGAAGCTTAGCCAGCCAACCGAGATGCAAGAACAAAGTGTTTCTGTCTGCACCTAACAGCTCTGACAGCTCTCTTTAACGCGTCTGACTTTACCACATGTCAATCAGAGAGAGAGAGAGACACAGAGACACAGAGAGAGAGAGAGAGAGAGAGAGAGAGAGAGAAGACAAACGTGGAGTTATTTCACTATGAGAGCAGCAACAATTGAAAACACACAGTCCACACAGACAGACAGACAGACGTGTCCCCCTTTGTAACAGGAGACATGTCCTCCCCTCCTATAATCCACAAATGGAAAGAATGGAGAGAAAGAGAAAGTGAGAGAAGAAGAGAGGACTGCTCAGGGGCTGAGGTGCTGACTGACGTGTTAGCCACAGTGCTGCTCCCTGCAGGAGGCCGCAGGAACTGACAGGCAGCTTGATGACTGATGCCACTCAGTGTGGAAGCATGTCGGAGCCAGCAGGGCGGCGGCGTGGACTCAGAGCCTGAGGGCCAGTGAGTGATGCGAGGCTAACAGTCACATCGTTAAAAACTAGAGGCCGACCGATATATCGGTCCACCGATATTATCGGCCGATATTGGTCGATAACCGATATATCGGTATTGGCCGATATGTTGGCCGATATTTTTTTATTTTGTACTTTTTAAGTCATAGACAACATGTTGTGTATATTAGATTTTTTTTTCTTAATTCAAGTTATATTTGTGTTTTTGTACTTCTAGTTATTTATAATTATTAAATCCCCGGTTACTGTTTCATTGCATTGATGTCAATTTAGACAATAAAGTTTATTGATAAGCTGTAAAATATCCTGCCTACATTACATATCTCAAGTCATGTCAAGTCATATCTTTGTCAAGTGTTTGATATTTGAAGGATCATTGCAAAAGAATTGTGTAATATAATGTGTATATTTAATAAAAGAATATCGGCCGATATATCGATATCGGAATTTCTTTACTCCCCAATATCGGTATCGGCATCGGCCTCACAAATCCAGTATCGGTCGGTCTCTATTAAAAACGCTGGGATCAAATAGCATTTGGCCTCGTTCTTCATTCTATCCAGACGTTTCTTCTCTCGCCGTCTTGCAAATCAGCCTCATTAAGATACATTTCTACTCTTTTCATGTGGGGGAGCAACCACCCATTTTGGGGTCCTCACCCATGGTTTAACAAGCAATTAGGCCAGTGTAACGGGTTACGTAAGGCCTTAATGTGAGCAGAATTCAGATTTCTGGTTCACTTCCTGGTTCACTTCATTCTTCTTCAGATCATTTTATTTTGGCCTTTATTGGATCGCGCAAAGTCGAGAGAAACAGGATGACGACGTGCAGCAAACGTGTCCCCGACACAAAGGTGCATCACTGTTACACCACGGAGATCCCAGGATGCCCAGACCCATTCACACCCAAATACGCTTCCGAAAAAGATTCTCGTTAAAGGAAAACCTGGAGATAATTGTCTTCACCGAGCGCTTAGCACATCATGGCAGGAATATCATTTCTACTTCAGTGACTCATAAACAATGCTCGTCATCATTCCCAACACACAATTTGGTGGTGGCATCGTCCAGTGGTTTTGTTTCACTGAGGAAAGGAAATAATGTTAGCCTGCCAGTAAGCTAGTAAACACAAAAGGGACCACAACAGGTCTTCCTGTGTTTAGGATCAGCTTGACTTTCTGTGTGAACTGAGACGGAGCCTGAGGTTATTTGAAGGTCATTCTCTCCTTGATTGACAGCTTCAATAAGCCCTTTGAGAATTTGTTCTTTAACACATACGAGGTACTGTGTGTGTGTGTGTGTGTGTGTGTGTGTGTGTGTGTGTGTGTGTGTGTGTGTGTGAGTGTGTGGAGATACTGCTCGTAAATCAGCAGCTGAAAGTGATATGACACCGAGGATAGCTTTATGTTTTTTTTAACACCATTTATGATAGCTAATGGCTATTACTCAACTTCCTGCAAAACAACTACACACCTACGCATGTGCACACACACACGCACACACACGCACACACACACACGTGTGCGCGCACACACAGACGCAGAGCCTGAGGTGGTGAGAAAAACAGGCAATTAAAACATGCCATTTGCATCATTTGTCTTCACTCTCCCCCCACACTCTCTCTCTACCTGAGGACTGAGTGTGAGACACACTCTCTCTACCTGAGGACTGAGTGTGAGACACACTCTCTCTACCTGAGGACTGAGTGTGAGACACTCTCTCTCTCTACCTGAGGACTGAGTGTGAGACACACTCTCTCTACCTGAGGACTGAGTGTGAGACACACTCTCTCTACCTGAGGACTGAGTGTGAGACACACACTCTCTACCTGAGGACTGAGTGTGAGACACACACTCTCTACCTGAGGACTGAGTGTGAGACACTCTCTCTCTACCTGAGGACTGAGTGTGAGACACACTCTCTCTACCTGAGGACTGAGTGTGAGAGACACACACACACACACACACACACTCTCTACCTGAGGGACTGAGAGTGAGACACACACACACACTAGGGATGGGGCCAATCCGATCCAATATTGGTATCGGGTGCCAATATTGGCACTAATTCACAAATCGGATCCTGATTTTTATTTTTTTGCAATTCCAGTGCGGGCTGGCCGTAATTTGCCCATGTATAATAGTATCCTTCTTTGCCTTGTATATTTTCTTAATTTTGTCTGCTTTTTGCAAGGTATATCTTTTTTTAAATCTTTAATTGACCAAATCTTTGCCTATACTGTATATTCAAGAAGAATATTGGTATCGGCAGATATCCATTTCAGGTATCGGAATCAGATCGGAAGTGAAAAAATGTGGATCGGTGCATCCCGAACACACACACACACACACACACACACACACACACACACACACACACACACACACACACACACACACACACACACACACACACACACACACACACACACACACACACACACACACACACACACACACACACACACACACACACAACCTGAGGGACTGAGTGTGAGAGACACACACACTCTCAAGACAAAACATCCTCACATAAATGGCATCGCACTAGAACTAGCCTGAGACAGATGACAGCCATCTCAGTGTCAAATACAGCAATGATTATTTACCTCAGCATTGGCATGGGCCTGTATAAACTCACTATACAAGCTAAGATACAAGCTTGACTCAGCTCACGCACGCACGCACGCACGCACGCACACGCACGCACACACACACACACACACACACACACACACACACACACACACACACACACGCACACACACACACAGGCTGTGACACATCTCTAGAGGAAACACTCAGATAGTTGCAGGTCATGTTTGGCGCCTTCTGCCGCCTAAAAAGCCTTTAGCAGAGGAGACATGTTGTTTTCCCACGCCTCAACGAGGCAGGAGCAATCAATC
>NC_139647.1:16137548-16147548 GCF_964638095.1 Poromitra crassiceps
GGAGGTAGAGTGAGTGAGGTCTTAAAAAGCACAAGAGCTTCGTCTCTTGCCTTCAATACTCTTTGTCTTTCTAGTCCATCTCTCTCTCTTTCGTCACCTTCCCTCTCCTGTCCTCAATTCTCATCCATCTTGCTTTGTCCCCTTCTCTTCCTATTGTTCTCTGTAGTGTCCCCCGGCATGTCTGTCTGTCTGCCTCTGTCTCTATTCCCTCTCCGTTCACTGTAGCACAGCAGCTGGTGTGGTTTGTCTAACCTGCACTCCTCAGGTTGGGGTCCAGGTCCGGCATCTCCTTCACAGCCTCGGGACTCACACTGTAGATGGACGCGCCCGCCTCATTGGTGATACTGGTAGGGAGAATGAGGTAGAAGATGAGGTGGAGAGGGAGGCGGGGAGTGTAGAGAGGGAGGTGGGGAGTGTAGAGAGACACGGAGAGAAATGAGAGAGGCAGGTCAAGTGAGAGAAAAATCAGAGTGAGCAACTTTTTGAAAGACATGTCATGTCATGGCCATGGTCATGGTCATGGGGCAAAAACACCATTGCCTTAGACCACACGTGGCCAGACCTGGCCCATGGACCATCTCAATCCGGACCCCAAGGTCCTCAAAGAAAAACAAAACCCCCAAAAACTCAATAAAAGGCAGAATGATATGATGATAAATCTCATCTGCTACAGCCATTGGATTTGCATCACTATTATAGCGGGAGATTAATGAGAAATTACCAATTACCAATGGGAGAGAAGGTTAAAAATAGGGAGACTCTCGCGAAAATCAGGAGTGTTGGCAGGTATGATCTCCAATGTGTGGCCCATTCGCTTACCCGATGTAAGTCAGTATGGCCCTCTGGAGAAAAAGAAATGGCCCACCACTGCCTTAGTCAGTATAAATATTTAAAATGGCTTCCTTATTTGGCTTTGGTCGACCCCCAGAGCTTCACAGCTGACACAATTATGGCCAATCAGTAATATTCATAAAGGAGGATGAAGGGATAAGCAGAACTCTTACATACCACTCAAATGAAAACCATTTAAAAACGTACATGTAAGCGCTGATTGTCAAGACTGTATTCTGAAGACCTATTCAATAGACTAAACACAGGGATTAAGAGCTAATACATGCAATCTTTAACAGTGTTCTTTTCTTGTCTGGGTCCAGACCTTTGAATCCGCCCACTCCGCTGAGTTGCAATTTCTTATGTTGAAAAAAAGAAGAAGAAAAAAAAAAAACATTCGGTCCAATGAGCGCCAAGGGGGACTGACGATTAGCCAATGAATCAGCGCCAATAAATAGTGCAACGGGCGGTACTAACGCCGTTGTCAAGCTGTTGCCAAGTGCGCCGAACCAAGGAGGAATAATAACATTTGCAACCGCGAGAGACAAGATAGACGCTACTATCGAGGCCGTTTTAAAAGTACCAACTGAAATCGGAACAGCACAAGGCTTTGAAGGTATTTATTCAAACGCTCTCCCCACTGGATTAGATTCAGGCGGATAGGTTGTTGGTCTCTCATGATTGGTTAGGGAAAATCTAATCTAAAATTTCGGAAATCGGTTAGAGTGGAGGCAATGTCAGACTGAGGAAATGTAATGAGTGTAACGGGTTGACAATTCAGTCTGATCTCAGGCGAGTTCTTTTCACCTGTGAACTGAATCAAAGTCATGAAAAGGTCTTTTGAAAGGGCATGTAGTTCAGTAGATCTCTTACAGTCTCAAATTAGAAGCCCGGCACTTTATTAGGAGCACCTTACTAATAACGGGCAGGTATCGACTTTTAGCTCCATGTCAACCGGCGACCAAAGTGACATCCACCTCCAGGCTCGCTGTGTTGTACCTTCTGAGATGCTGCTCTGCTCACCACAGTTGTAAAATGGTCATCTGAGTCACTGTTGCCTTTCTGTCAGCTGCAATATTTTGGGAAATTTTGTTGGATTCACGTCAGTATTATTTATTTTCTTTGATCAAATAGAGATATTTTTGCCAGCCAACGCATCTATTTTTCCCTAAAAATGACAGATGGATCACTACGCTCGCACATTGAAACAACAGGCAAATTAACTACAGACAGAGAGAGTGTGTGTGTGTGTGTGTGTGTGTGTGTGTGTGTGTGTGTGTGTGTGTGTGTGTGTGTCTTATAAAATACACAGGACATCTGCCTGCAGAGTGAGCAGTGCCTTGTCAATCCATGTGACACTAGTGCCATCTAGAGGCCAATGCAGTGTATTGCGATTGCCATACATCACCCATCACCACCCAGTAAAACCTGACCAAATCGATCAATTTAAAGTGGAGAGAGAAAGTAAAATGAGGAAAGGGAGCCAGAGGGGAAGGACATGCGACAAAGTTGTATATGTTACAAGATAGACGCCTTACAGCACTGTTTCACCAGAATGCCCCCAAATCCATGTTTTCTTACATACTGTATATTCCAGTATATTAGAGATGAGGGTTCGACATTTGCTCAGGTGGTAGAGCTGTCGCCTGGGAATCGGAAAGGTTCCCGGTTCGAGGCTGGCTCCTCCCGCTAGTGTGTCGAAGTGTCCTTGAGCAAGACACTGAACCCCTAACTGCTCCCGACGAGCAGTTAGCACCTTGCATGGCTGTAGTAGCATAAAAAATGTGCTCTATAAATACAGTCCATTTACCATCATATTTGATATATACATATCCAACTGCAGAAGAAAATATAAAGAAATATACTCATTATATATTGAACTTGACATTTAGTTTGGGGTTTCTTTTTTGTTTTATCGTTTTTATCGTACTAATTACCGTACAGTTTATTTGAGAAAATCCTTGTCATTTTATAGTTAACTCCCATGTCATGCATGTTTCACAATAATGAAACAGCTAATTCCACAAGGTAACAACCGCGGGAAACGATGCTATTTAGCATAGCTAATGCATTCAGTCTGTAAAGTAGGCCGCTTCTCATCCATCATCACATAGGCTGGACTGTGGCACAACAATGTTACTGACACCAGCACCAGACAACTGATCCTGTCACACTGGACTGTTGTTCTGACCTCCTGTTCTCTCGGATGGATGGAGAGAGAGAGAGAGAGGGAGAGCTGGATCGATGCATATCGTTGGGGGAGGGGGGGCATTTTTCTCAGAGCAGACCAAATAGGGTGGGGGGGGGGGGGGGGGGTCACCGCCTACTCAGTGTCCACTCTACCACTCTACCACTCAACTCTCTCTCTCTCTCTCTTTCACACACACACACACACAGACGCTATTCCCAGGGACTTTGCCATCGTAACCTTGCCAATTAGCAGTATCTCGTTAACGAGGAGTGGCAGAGGCCTTCTGATGAGAATCACATCTTAACACATTCACTGCCAGACGTTTTTTTTTTACTGTAGTTAGCTTCTGCCAGAGGGTTTTTTTGAGGATTCTGGCTCATCTTTCAAGACCCGAGGATTCTTTTCTGCTAAGATTTTGTGAACACACAATATCTCAAAAGAACTAATAGAATGTGTGCTTTCTCTGTCTAAAAGAGTTAGTTTGTAGAGTTAGTAGTTATGTAAGCATTAGCAGTTGAATACAGCATGGTTTCAGCGTCAGAAAAATTATTCAGAGATAAACGGCTTTTTGTGAAATTCGATAGAACAGTCACTTTAACCATTCATTTTTGGCATCAGTAAGACTTCAGACATCTAAACAATAGTTTTGAACAGTAATTTCCTCCATAACAGCAGGAAACCCCCCTCTGCTTCCAACTCCTCCCTCCGTGTGTGTTCTCCTCCTGCCTCCCTGGCTCTCCAGCGGGCGTGTCACAACGAAGTTGCTGCTGCTGCTGTGCCTGTTTGCGCGGCCGCTGTTTGAGGAAGTCTGGGTGGACTCGCTCGTTTCGTGGAGTTTTGGTTGAGAGCTTTGATGAAGGTTTTGCGATTCTGGTCATAATTATGCTGCGTGTTTCAAAGTGTGCATCCAATCTATTCTTGGAACCCCCCACCGTTGCCACCGCTGTGCATCAGCGCGAAAGTGAAAGCGTTTTCGCCATCAATTTTACAGTATGAGAACGGCTTCCTCGCTTTTCCCTCCAGTTTTGGGTCACCTCTTTCTACTGTGGAGAGACATGTCGCCACTCAGTGGGTCCGTAAAATAGATTATACACATTCAATACCTCCAATTCTGGTGTAGGAGACGTAAAAGGGTTAGATCAACGTCCCACCGTCAAAAAAAAAAAATCGATTTTTTTTTGACGTATTAATACGTCATTGGCAGTCAACCGCTGGATTATTTTTGACGTATTAATACGTCATTGGCAGTGAACGTGTTAATGAACTGGTCCTCCTCCCTTCCTCTCTCTCGCCCGCATCCTCTCTTATCAATCTCTCCCTCCCTCCGCCCCACACATCTCTTTGTCAGCCTCCCATCTCTCGCGCTGACAGCTGACATAATCGCCATGGTGACGCTACTAACGAGCGTTGGCACATGACCTTCAGAGAGGTCAAACTCAGAGTTGGTCATTAACCCAACATACCCCACCCACACACACACACACACACACACACACCGAACACTTGACCAAAACATACACAGATTACACACAGACAGACAAGGCTTTCAGTTTGGCCACTGAGCGGAAAGCACACCCTGTGCTCGCTCGCCCACTCACTCTCTCTCTCTCTCTCTCACACATACACACAGGGAAGTGCAAAGTAGCTTTTGGTAAATCCCCCCGAGGACAAACAGCTGTCTCTGTACAGGGGGTGAAGCTATGGAACTCATTGCCCACGTAATCTCAAACAAGATCAGAACTGGGATCACTTTGGACTTTGGTGTCCAAGGCTGTCGCTATGGTGAGGGCATCACCCCCTGGCAGGCAGCAGAAGGTTGTCTGTTCCCCTGCTCTCTGGCCTAAGTGGACAGATGGTGGAACGCGCACACACACACACACACACACACACACACACACACACAGACACACACACACACACACACACACACACACACACACACACACACACTCTCTCAGAGACACAAAGTCAATGGTCGCCTCTCGGTGTAAAGTGATGACTTGGTGGGCCTTTAGGGTTGTCATTTACGCACACTATTTCTCACACACACACACACACACACACACAAACACAGTGTGTGTCACACACACACACACAGGCTGCTGTTACTCCTGTCCCGTCCTGGGGCAAAGTCATAAGCGGGGTTCCCCCAATCTGTCCCCCCACCGGTCCCCGTTGAGACACACCCCTGGGCCTGACACACATCGACACAAACACTGACCCCCACTGGCCCTCAAGATGACTTACACTGGAAGAGATGGATACACACTTTGATACCTCATTATAGCCTTCTTCTGACACACACACACACACAGACACACACACACACACAATGTGAATTAAAACAGCTCATCAGATCGGTCGGAGAGCAGCAAGGGCGATATCTTCACCACTGAACCTGATCCAGAGGACAAGAAAGTGAGGAGGAGGGAGGAGGCGAGAGAGAAAGAATAAGGCAGATGCCAATTATGGCGAAGCAAAGCACACCACCAGCACTGTGCCACTATATTTCTCCAGGAAGTACATGTACACCTACAGTACATTTTCAAAAGAATTTAGGATTGAGAAGAAATTATTTGTTGACATTTTCAGGAGCACATGCTTCTACAATGACAGCACTGTTGTTCTGTAGAACCATCTGGTTCACGTGAACTCACATTTTGTGTTTCGCTCTGCACGACCATGTGGCCTCTGCCCCCGGGGGCGGGGCTAATCATCTGGCCTCTGCCCCCGGGGGCGGGGCTACTTCAGATTCCACAATCAATCTGATCATATCTTTTAATGGTGAACAAAGACTGTGAAAAATCTGTAACTAAGGAGCCACAATGAACAAAATATGTAGCAAAGCAAAAATATTTCCAATCATTGCCTTTAAATACAATTCAATAATATAACATAGGGCTGGGTGTATTGGTTCAAATTTCAAGAATCGATTAATCCCGATTCGATTTGATTCCGATTCGATTAACTTCAATATCGATTTGGTTAGTGATACTAAAACATGTTTGTTGAGCTGTAACCTGAATTACATGACTGTCCAGTTTCACAATTATGCAGTGATTTGATTTCAGCCTATATCATTTCTAAAAGTAGAAATTAATGATCAAACATTTCCATTTATGTAGCCTACAGTATTTATGTTTTTGTTTCAACTACAAACATAAATAAACGTCAACTTGAAAGTATATTTCAACGACCACACACAGCCTATAATATTATAGCCTATGTTTATTAAAAAAAAAAGTAATAATTAAAAAAAAAAGAAAAAAAATCTCTGGACATATGAATCGATATCAAAGGATAAAAATCGATTCAAAATCGGAGAATCGATTTTTTTTTTGGCCCAGTCCTAATATAAGATATATCATCATCTGCTGGACACGTTTTAACCAAAGGTGCTCTGTCGCGGCTGCTCAAACAGCTTGGGTCCATTGTTCAGTCAGCTACAAAGCTTGACCTCAGGGAAGCTAACTGAGGGCCGGACAGACCATCTCAACACACACACACACACACACACACACACACACACACACACACACACACACACACACACACACACACACACACACACACACACACACACACACACACACACACACACACGTCGGGGGCGGGCTGAAGTCGATGACATTTTTCACAGAGAAAAGCATCCAAATGGCAGGTGTCAGGGGCCGTCAGTCTCCAGCAAGGCGCTAGGAGGCAGGCAGACACACACACACACACACACACACACACACACACACACACACACACACACACACACACACACACGCACATCAACTGCCAGTGCAAGGCACGTCTGAAAAGAGCACTCATGTCAATCTGGTGGTAGGGCAGGCCAACACTTGTGTCACAAACTTATACACAAGCATATTCGTGCACACACACACGCACACAAAAACGAAATACACACACACACACACATCACACATGTTCGTCACACACAGGGCCATCGCAGGGGCCAGTTGACTGGAGCCCTAGGGGAGGATGGCAGGGGCCAGGGGGGGCTGAGTGGCTGGAGAAGAGACAGAGAATGACCACCAACACCACCAGTGGGTCTGCTGGTGGTGGGGGAAACGGGGTGTGTGGGTGATAGGATGAGGGCGGCATATATACAGTACACTGTCCACCACCTGCCAATGCCCAACGTCCTCAAACCCCCCCCCACCCACCACAAACCCCAGAGAACACCTGGGTTTTCCAGGAACCACCGCTATGCTGCGGCGCCATCTGCTGCAAAAACAAAGACATTTGAACCATCTATTCCTCTTTTCTTCTAACCAACCATCAAGAGTCCCGGACTCTCCAGAAAGGAAAACACGGGGGGCGATCACACCGAGAAGTGACGCTAGAAACACGCGTCACCACCAAAACCTGAAACCATTGTCTCTTGCACTTGGCTTTGCGTTCTTAGGCACGCAGAAAAGTTGAAGTATCCTCCACTTCTCAGCGCAAGGCAAAGAGTCGCACCGCTCGTTAATGTCAGTTGGGCCAGCCAGTCAATTAAATCGAGGTGTTTTTGAAGTGGCTGCCTGCACCTCTGTACAGAGACTTCTTGGCGTGTTCACCCCCTAAGGGCCTGTGTCCACCTAGCGTCTTTTTCCGACGTTAAACGCTGGAAGTGCGCTGGGGAATGCTGATCCCAGCGCACAATATACAAGGAAGCAGTCTGCAAGTAACGTTAGGTCAGCTTGATAGCTGACAGCTAGCATGCTAACAACACAGGTAGGCTACGCTATTAAAAGCAGTAAGCACAACACTCACCAGAAATATTAAGTGTCTAGCCGATCTACTCCCACAATTGAGCCGTTCTGTCTCTGTTGCGATAGTTTTTCCATATGATTAGTTACCAGAAAAGGAGCAGCCGACACCAGCGTCTTTCTGAAAGTTAAAATATTTTCAGCTGGAAGCGCTGGGAGCGGGCGCACAAAAACGCCGAAAAAAGACGCTGGGAGCTGTGCACTTTCTCTAGACGTCCGTGTGCGCTCGCATACGCTCTCACCCCATTGGAAACAACTGAAAAAAGACGCTGGACCTGAGGAAAAGACGCTAGGTGGACACAGGCCCTTACTCTGCAATGTTATTTCTAGTGTTGTCACGGTTTTCGGTACTTCGGTACCTGTTTTTGCATGGTACCGAGGGTATCGGGTTTTTTTTTTCAATAAACAATACTTGAGGGCTACATGCCACTGGTGTTGCACTGTCTGCACTCACTGCCATACAGAGTTCAATGTAAGAAGTAAGCAGAAGCACATTGTTTTGTTTTAAAGTTGAAGGCTACATGCCATTTGTTCATTGGAAATGGTTGCATACTTTAATAAAGGAGAATATGTTGAAGAAATATGAGTCTGTTTTTTTTACCGTGGTACTGAAATTGGTACAGAGTACCGTGGAAATTCACTAGTACCGGTACAGACTACTGAATTATTGGTACCGTGACATCACTAGTTATTTCTCGTACATGTTTCAGGTACAGTGATCTGGAGGCTAATCATAATGTTATAAATATTTAAATGTATGTATGGCTGCACATTCAATTGGGGAAAATAATGTTATAAGTGTCTTTTTTGGTCAAAATATAGTCATATACCATAACTCAAAGAAAGATCTAATTTTCTTTCTATGAATGTTTTGCCGTAGGTTTGCATGCATTTTCCATTTCTGACATGTTTCTACATTTTGCACATTATTTTGTTCTGCATCCCTCTATTCATCTCTTATTGCATTCATAGAGACACTGCATGAAATAGGCCACGCCCATCACGGGGGGAAATCGCTCCATTCACTCCCATAGACCAGCATCATTTTCCTTGAATTAAACAGAGCTAAAAGCTGTTGTGTGGTGGGCCTGCGCACACAACAAATGTAAAAAATGGCCAGTTAACGTTTTTTTGTACTCCCGAGGAAAACAAGGAGGCCATTGAGAATTGGCGAGAAGAAAAATGCGGATCTAGCTGTCAATTAAGTAAGTTGGAGTATTCAACTTCCGTATATATGATCTTTGTGTGCAACACACGACCATGCACGTGACATAGGAGAACGCCAGGATTGGCCGGTGGGGGTTGTTTTCCCCCGCTTTGGGCATGGTTTCTGAACGACGCGCTCCGCAGTGTGTCTATGAGCAGAGTCAAAGAGATAACCTTCCCACTCGCCTCGTCGGTTCATGTTCTCCCGCAGGAATGAAGATTCAGCTCACAACCAGACGGAGTCATTTCCCTGCCTCTAAGTCCAACTATCCCCCCCCTCAATCTGTCCGTCTGTCCTTCCAACCTCTAGTGAGGCCTGAGCGCCTGGATCTCATCACTCATCGTCACTCGTCCTCCTCCTGCCACTGGACCTTCATCATCAGTCCCTCAGCCCGGCCCTGGGAGCATGCCTGGACACAGGACATGACAGAGGATACACACACTCACACCCACATGCAGTCATACATACAGTCTCTCCACACCACTGTCCTCCAGGTCCATCAGCTAGCCAGTAATAATGATCTCATTCCACCAGGAGCAAGCTAGAAGCCAAGACAAGAGCCGCCCGCAGTCAAGGACACGTGTGTGTGTGTGTGTGTGTGTGTGTGTGTGCCTTGCTGCTTGTGTTGCTCTCCGTCGATAACTCTCTAAGACAAGTGTGACCCAGTCAAGGAGAGAACTAGAGAAGAACTAGATGATATTCCAAAAAGATACACACACACACATTTAGGATGAAACCGATTTATAGTAGAAAATGATTACATTCTCTTGAGTGTAAATATTTTTGGTGTGTGTGTGTGTGTGTGTGTGTGTGTGTGTGTGTGTGTGTGTGTGTGTGTGTGTGAGAGAGAGAGAGAGAGAGCGAGAGAGAGACAGACAGAAGGACAGACAAATTACATTTAAATGTAACACAATGGTCACCTCACTGCCTTCAGGCATGATGAGAGAGCACAGTAGGGATGGGTACCGAGACCCGGTACCAAACGGGCCCCGGGGCCGTATTTCGGGATAC